>NC_142609.1:37110880-37276636 GCF_041222555.1 Hakea prostrata
ATCTAACATCCGTATCTTTGAATATAAAGGGAAAAAGATTCGATTGACCCCTAGTGCCCCAAAAGAGTTTAAGGTTGTGGAGCATAAAGGCGTACTATCAAACAAACTTGCTCTAAAACACTTGGCATACTAAATCAGCAAGAATTTGAAGTTGAGTGTAAAGAATCGAGTTGTTTATGCTCTAGTTGCCTCGCAAAGTAATCCAGATACACATCACACATCGGACAAATTTGATAATGTTCCAAGAAAAGTGCAACCCTTATTAGAGGAGTTTCGCAATCGTTTCCCGAGGACCTACCAGATGAATTACCACCTATGCGTGATGTCCAAGCACGTCATTGATTTAGTCCCAGGGTCCTCATTGCCAAACTTGCCCCATTATCGCATGAATCCCAAAGAACACGCTGAGTTGAAGCGCAAGTAGATGAATTGCTTCAAAAGGGATTCATTAGAGAGAGTCTTAGCCCTTGTGCAGACCTGCCCTACTCACACCAAAGAAGGATGGTACTTCGTATGTGTGTAGATAGCCGAGCCATTAATAAGATCACCATTAAGTATAGGTTTCCCATACCTAGGCTTGATGACATGCTAGATATGATGGTTGGTTCATTAATCTTTTCCAAGATTGATCTTAAGAGCGGGTACCACCAGATTAGAGTTAAACCTGGGATGAATGGAAGACGGCCTTTAAGACAAAGGATGGCCTCTTTGAATGGTTAGTTATGCCTTTTGGCTTAACTAACGCACCTAGCACGTTTATGAGAATAATGAATCAAGTGCTACAACCATTCAATGGCAAATTTTTAGTGGTTTACTTTGATGACATCCTCATCTATAGTAAAACCCCGTCTTCCCACTTAGATCACTTGCGTCAAGTTTTCCAAGTGCTTCAACGAGAAAAGTTGTATGCCAATCTCAAGAAGTGCACATTCATGAGTGATCAAGTTATTTTCTTAGGATTTATTGTGTCAGCCCAGGGAGTATCTCGCTGATCCCGAGAAAGTGAGAGCCATTGTTGAGTGGCCGAACCGACTAACATCCATGAGGTGCGAAGCTTCCATGGCTTAGCCACTTTTTATAGGAGGTTTATCTACCGGTTTAGTACCATTATGTCTCCTATCACAGATTGCATGAAAAAGAAGGAGTTTCAATGGACTAAAAGTGCTAAGAAGGCTTTTAAAGAGATTAAGAAGTTGATGACTGAGGCTCCAGTCCTGCGCCTTCCGGACTTCTCTAAAGTCTTCGAGGTTAATTGTGATGCATCTGGCATTGGGATAGGTGGTGTCCTTAGTCAAGAAGGACATCCTGTTGCATACTTTAGTGAGAAGCTTAACGAAGCCAAGCAACGCTATTCCACTTATGACAAAGAGTTCTATGCGGTTGTCCAAGCCTTGCGCTATTGGCGCCATTATCTTTTACCGCAAGAATTTGTGTTATATTCTGATCACCAGGCCCTAAAATACTTGAGTGCCCAAAAGAAGCTAAATCGAGGGCATGCCAAGTGGGTTGAATTTCTACAAGAGTACACCTTTGTACTCAAACATCGACCTGGTGTTGAAAATACTGCTGCTGATGCATTAAGCCGAGTTAATATATACCTCCACCACAACAATGCTACAAGTCGGGCCAATGTGTTACTTCAAACAATGAGTGTTGAGGTTATAGGATTTGAGCGAATCAAGGGCCAATACCCCACTTGCCCTGATTTTAGTGAGGTATTCACTTCCCTCAGTGGAGACCCTCCTATTGGCCGCTTAGATTACCTTCTGAGAGATGGTTTCCTTTTTAAAGGAACCAAACTATGCATTCCCAAGACCTCACTTTGAGATTTCCGATCTGGGATTGCATCGGGGAGTTGCTGGTCACTTTGGTCGAGATAAGACAATTAGCCTAGTAGAGGACCGATTTTCTGCCAGACTCAAAAGAGATGTTGCTAGGGTAGTGAGTCAATGTAAGACATGTCGATCGCTAAGCAACAAAAACACACACCGGTTGTATACTCCCCGCTCGTACCACATGCTCCGTGGGGACCTTAGTATGGATTTTGTGCTTGGCCTTCCTAGGACTTTGAGAGGTCATGATTCCGTATTTGTAGTAGTAGACCGTTTCTCAAAGATGGCTCATTTCATTCCTTGTTCTAAGACAAGCGATGCATCAATTGTGGCTAAACTCTTCTTCCATGAGGTTGTCAAGTACCATGGGTTACCTAATACCATAGTATCCGATAGGGATGTTAAGTTCACTAGTCACTTTTGGCGGACTCTATGGAGGATGATGGGAACCAAACTCCGTTTCTCTTCTGCATTTCACCCCCAAACCGATGGTCGACCGAGGTTGTTAATAAAGTCTAGGGAACTTGTTGCGTTGCCTAATAGGAGAGTACCTTACCGGTTGGGATCGGGTCCTTACCCGTGCCGAGTTTGCCTATAATAGCTCTAAGAACCGAACCACTGGTCTGTCACCTTTTGAGGTTTGTCTGGGATACCAGCCCAAGGCTCCTATAGACCTTATTCCAGTTGTGTCTAGCTCTAGGACTTCCCCATCAGCCGAGTCTTTTGCGCAGCACATATCTGATTTACATGCAAGTATAAGACAGCGAATAGCACTGAGTAATGATCAATATAAGTCCAAAGCTGATGTGCATCGACGACTGCAAGAGTTTCAAGAAGGAGATATGGTGATGGTTAGGATCAGACCGCAGCGTTTCACTAAAGGTAAAGCGAGCAAGCTACATGCTCGTAGTGCAGGACCATTTGAGATTCTGAAGAAAATAGGAGCTAATGCCTATGTTCTTAATCTACCAACTAACATGGGAATCAGCAATATTTTCAATGTGGAGGACCTTGTCCCCTTCATGCACTCCTACTACCGCATCTTTCTATCCAGATGACCTTAACACCCTTCCTTTTGTTTTTGATGACCCTGCTGGTATGACCTCTTCACTCCCTACTACTTCAGTACCACCTATGCCTAAATTTCACAATAGAGTTGAGACAGTTGAAGAGATTCTTGATGAGAGAGTTACAACTACAAAAGAGGGAGGTTACAAAGAATTCCTCGTTAAATGGCGGGGGCATCCTGAGATCGACAGCACTTGGATCACGATGGAAGAGCTACAACGACTTGACCCAGACATGCTAGAGTACTACCAGAGCCTTTATTCACCGGAGGTGAATTCTTCAAAGTCGGGGAGAGTTGATGAAGACATTAGTGAACAGTTTCGAGTTTACCGGCGCCGCCACGTAGAGATCATCCCACGACAGATCTATGTGGATGGACGATGAGAAACACTGCTCATAGGCGCTTGTCATGTTATTTTCTAAGTCTTAGTGGGTTGGGTAGTAGTTTACTATTTAAATATTTTGATTTCATGTTTGAGTCTTTATGGGCTGGGCCTAGAGTCCTGCTTGGGCCCAATTTTGAATTATTTTGAGTTTGGGTTATATATACAACTTAAGTTGGGGTTATTTTGGGAATTAAACATGTAGGGTTGTGAGGAATCAATTTTTTTATTTAAACCATGTATCAAATTCGTTTTTGGCAATTTGAATGAAAGAAAAGAATTAGAAAAAGCTCACGGCTGCTCTCTCTCTCTCTCTCTCTCTCTCTCTCTCTCTCTCTCTTTCCGGTCTGGTTTTCTTCTCTCTGTGTTTTCTCTCTCCTTTACCTTTATTTCCCACTAGAAAACTTCTCCTTGCTCTCCTCTACAAAGACTTTTTTTTCTAAAAAAAAAGACCTAGTTTCTTTCTTGACATCTTCTTCTTCTTCCCAAACCCACTTTTTCTTTCTTTCTTCCTTCTTTGTTAGTCTAGTTGTCTTCGTTAGTCTCCTTTCTTCTCTTTGTTTCTTTTCTTTCTCTCCTCTCTCTTATCACCTACTCTCTTTCCTAGGATACGCCATTACTTCAGAATATTATTTTCTCCTTTCCTAGGATTCCCACTTCTTCAAAATATTTTTCTTTCTATTATTTATGTTCCTAGATGCTTTCTAACCCCTGTTTGCGCCAAGATCACAGTAACATTATCTCTCCTAAAATACTTCTCAATTATTTGTTTAAAACAAAAACTTCTTAAGACTCCCTTTACATTGTTAATTGTTGAATTCCTTGTTAGAAATCTGATATTGATTAGGATAGTTCTATTTTTCTTTAAGTTTCTTAATAGTCTTGCATTCAATTTAGTATTATGGTGCCAAGATCCCCATCCCCTTGTTTCCCTATTGATTCTTGTTTAGTTGTGCTTACCAGTAAGACTTATCGTGTTTATTTCTCTACTTTAACTGTCTTACATGCATGATAAATCAGATTACAAGTGCTGCAAAAATTCCTTTCTTTACTATCTGTCAAGAATAGGCGTTAATTCTAAGAGTCTAGTAGCCACTTTGTAGGTCCCCTAGTTTCTAGGTTCTTCTTCCTCCCCCCCCTCCCCCCCCTCCCCCTCCCTTCTTTTTTTTTTTTTAACTACCCCCCCCCCCCCCCCCCCTTTTTTTTTTTTTTTTTTTTTTTTTTAGTAATTTCCGTTTTGTTTTTTTTTTAGGCGGGTCTTTCAAAAGAGGGCCGGAAAAAACCCCCCCGGCTAATAGTGCTATTTCATGCTCCATGGTATAACAGCAATACGGCTCATCAAGGGGAGGGAGATGATATGAAGGCTTCCATGGAACCTTTGCTTTATGCTGCTGGGGTGGACATCGTTCTTGCTGGCCATGTACATGCTTATGAACGCACGGTGAGTAGATGCTTTTTAGCCTGCCTTCTGAATGGAAACTTAATTTGCTGAAAATGGGAAAGAGTAGTGGGTAAAAGTCCACACAAACTATTTAAAACTTGGATCGTTTTACTACAAGGGCTTCCTACTTTAGCAACTTGGTGCAATAATGACCATTGAATTAATTGTCAACATTAGACCGAAAAGTCTTCAATTATGGAAGAGCCCTATTGTCTACCTTGGCCTTCCTCTTATCCTTGGTAGGCTTACTCTCCATCACTGCTCCCCTATGCTGAATCACATCCGTAAGAGTCTTCAATTATGGAAAATCCGGCTTCTCTCCTTTGTTGGTAGGGTGGAGCTCATCCGGTATGTCCTCCAATCCTCCTACCTTTATTGATGTGGCATTTTCCTGATTCACAAGTTTATTTTGTCAGCAATGGAGTCTCTCTTATGTGCCTATCTTTGGAAGGGCTAGGAATCCTTGCGATTCTTCGCCCCATCAATTGGTCTAACATTTGTCAGCCTAAATCTGAATGGGGCCTAGGAATTTGCCGGATCCAAGAGGTAAGCTTTGCAACTTTGCTCAAACTCATTTGGAAAATTGTTTCCAAACAAGATTCCATTTGGGTTAATTGGATCCACTATTATCTTCTCAAATCGACTCTCTCTTGGATTGTCCCCATCCCTTCAAACCCTTCTTGGACTTGGAGGAAGCTTCTCCTCCTCAGACCCCAAGCCCTCCCTACCATCACCACCCTTATCTCTTCCGGTTCCTCTACTTCCATATGGCTAGATCCATGGCATCCAATGGAAATTCTCTCTACCCTCTCCCCCCCCCCACTGTCTATGACACCCACATTACCAAATCTACCCTTCTCTCGGCTTTCATTTCTAATGGCTCCTAGAACCCTCTCCCCCACCATAGTCTCACACAAGTTTGGAACTCCCTCCCCCCCCCCCTTCATCCCTCCCCTCATGATAAACTTGTTTGGCTTCCTTCCATAACAAAAACCTTCACCACATCTATTGCTTGGAACTTGTTTCGTTCTCCTTCCCCCTCACCCCGTTGCCCCCCCCCCGTTTGATTCAAAGGTCACATCCCCCGTCACTCCCTCACCCTTTGGAGAGCCCTAAATCTTACTCTCCCAACTCAAACTTTCCTTATCACCCGCCAAATCCCTGTGAACCCAACTGTATCCTTTGTTGGATGGTACTGAGGATGTTGAGCATTTCTTCTTTTCTTGCCCTTTCTCTAGTTCTCTTTGGAGAAAAGCCCTTGCCTCCATTTGGCCTCGCTCTCGTCGCTCCTTTGGGTTTGATAGTGATTGGTCTTGGGTATTGAGTAATTATTCAGGTACCTCTATTTGTGATCGGATTGGTAGGCTTGTCTTTGGTGCTATGGTCCACCATTTGTGGTGGGAGAGTATTCTCAGGCATTGGACCTCCAAATCCCGTTCTCTTGACTCGATTTGGAACGCTATTCACTTCAATGTATCTTCTAGGATCATATATATTCCCCATCCCCCGATTGTTGATTCCCTAAGGAACAGGCTCATTGTTGTGGCTTGAGGTCTCAACTCCCAATTCCATTCTTCTCATTGATCCTTCCTGTTTGGATCTTCTTGTAGTTCGATGTTTTGTTTCGTTTATTTAATTATTTATTCATCCAAGAAAAAAACATTAGACAGAAGACTTCTTCAGATGGCTTTACTACTCTGCCAGTGATGCTGGTTTTAAGTTCCAAGAAAGAGAGCTTTCTTTTGAAATGCAGCAGGGCAGTTAGTCTAGTTGGTCTGGTGAAGATTCCTGTTTAAAGAGCAGGTCGTGTTGTGTAATTACAGATAGAGCTAATTGAGATTCATTACCTTTTATACTCAAATCGAGATCTTAGCTGGATAATCCAGTCCCTTTTTATAATCTATGGTTTTTTGGGTGGCAGAAACGTGTCAACAATGGGAGACCAGACCCTTGCGGAACTGTCCACATAACTATTGGTGATGGAGGAAACAGGGAAGGTTTAGCACAGAGGTATCCCTCTCTCTCTCTCTCTCTCTCTCTCTCTCTCTCTCTCTCTCTCTGGATTTTTGAAATTGAAATCCAGTATTTTGTACCTTGTCATGGTATTATACAAAACTAAAAATATATGTCAGAAAATATTCTAGGAGCTACAAGTTGCGATGGCTTTTGTGAACCTAAATTACTTTCAGCTTATTATTTTTACTGTTTCCAATTGCTGTTCTTGTGAGTGCTTGTAAATTGCAACATGCTTTTGGTACATCAAATTTGAAAGTGCTGAAACTCAAGTTGAAAAGTAATGGCTAGAATCCGTTTGTCGTGGATTTGCATTAATGGTTGAAACTGTGAGGTTACTGCCACCATGCCTTGGATTTAAAACTCTTATCTATTTTGGGGAAATTCTCAAATTGAGTGGGATGCAGAATATAATTGTCAATGTATAGATGACCCAGCGTCTGAGGGGACCCTAATTGTCAAGGCTCCTGGACATCAAGTTGGTCACTTAAGCAAGATGTTGACAACTATGACAAAAGGTCATTTCTAGGCTGACTCATTTCCCCCCCCCCCCCCCCCCAAAAAAAAAAGGAGGAATGTTAAAATGCTCACTAAATTAAAGCTTATGCCTATATCTCATGGATATTTCAGATGAGCATTGCCTTGTTCTTACAAACCACATCGGCAAGTTTATTGTCCTTTTCAGGAGGAACATACCTTCAACAAATCTTTTTGCATCAAATAAGATTACTGTGTATTTGCTGAGCTATATGGACTTTCAATTTTTCATTTCTTTGATAGTTGCCAATTTGGAAATTGCCTCTAGTAACCTTTGAACCTGCACTTATATCAACCATTTTCCACAGTTACGTAAACCCAGTGCCAGATTGGTCAGTATTCCGTGAAGCAAGCTTTGGTCATGGTGAGCTTATGATCATGAATGCAACTCATGCATCGTGGAGCTGGCATAGGAATGATGATGATGAACCTGTAAGGTCAGATCAAGTATGGATAACATCATTGCCCAGTTCAGGTTTGTCTTGCGGAAAAGAGGCCTGAATTCAAGGAGATCGTCATGGCACCTTAGAAAAAGGAACAACTTCAGGTATTTCCGTGGATAGCTAATATATACAATGTACAAGAAAGTGTTTAGTGTAGATATATGCAGTGAAAGAATGTATTGTAGTTGTATGGTACTCTTTAGTTTTTATATCAGTTATTGAGAGAGTGAAAGAGGAGGGTTTAATAGTTTTTATATGTATATGACCCACTCATGGCACTCTAAGCTGCAATTGTAGCTATCTTTTTAAATCTTTCTGTATTTTACCACTTGGACATTCCATTTGATTGATGAACTTCTTGGAATATTTTTCATCGAGTTTGGTACCTGCATTAACAATCTTGGATAATGTGCTTATTTACTGAAGAAACTATGAGTAAATACACATTTACTTATGTTAATTTTCAAAGTGATATTTTGGAAAAAAATCCTGAAATGTGCACAATAGTGCACTTTTTATACCAAATAACAGGCTGATTTTTAAAGCTTGAAATTTGAAAAATCCACAATAGCCTTGTAGTTTATTTGCTTTCTCATTATTTGGCATATATGTGCACAGTACTGTGCAAGTGTTGTACACAACAGAGGATAGTTTTCCTGATATTTGGCATTTGCATCCCCTCTGGTATTTAAAAGGAGCAATCAATGCAGCACTGTTAATGACCGAACGAGTTTTTCTTAGTTCATTCATTTTATGACCAAAATGCCCTTTCAATTTCTGTATTCAACTTATCAAATTAAATATCATTAAAAATAAAACTTTCTGACAGGTAGCATAATTACAATGAGGTAATTACATCTTTATTATTTTGAGATAATTACAGTGAGGTTCTGAGATTGACTTGATCAGGAGGAGGAACTAATCCGGGGGAATAAGGAGCATGACCTTAAAGGGCCACATAACATCATTGTTTGGAAGAGAGCAGATTTGAGGAGTGTTTTAAATTTCTTGAGCAGAAAGAAGGGAGTCTTAATGAAGCTGTAAACAAAGGCAGTAAGTGGAGAAGAAAGAGTAGAGATTGATAACATGAGGTTGGACCTTCAAAAGTCCATTGATTTACTGGGAAAAAAGTAGGAATCAAGTGCAGCAAGAGGAAGAAAAGTTAGAGGCCTTGAAGAGTGAGAAGTGCAGAGTGATTGATCCTAGAGGTGAAACTTAAAAGAAGAACTAGATCGTATGAAGGCTTAGAAGCTTTGAACTGCTAAATGAAGGAAATGAACTAAAAGAAGAGAAGACAAAGTTTGAAACTGACTGGGAGATGATCGATGAGAGAAGGGCAGAGGCGCAAATTAAGCTGAACTCATTGTTGATTGAGGAGAGAAAAGCAGTTTGTTTCTCAAAGAACATTACAGCCTAAAAGTAGAGACTAAAGAAGGATGCACTTTAAAAATGACGTGCAATCTTCTACGCCATTCGATTTTTTTTTTTTTTTTTTTTTTTTTTTTTTTTTTTTTTTCGGGGGGGGGGGGGGGGTTTGGGGGGTGGTGGTTGTTTTTTTTTTTTTTTTTTTTTTTTTTGTTTTTTCCTTTTTTTTTTTTTTTTTAAAAAGAGGAGGTGCCCTTAAAAATGACGTGCAATCCACTTATCGTTAGTGAGCAGTAAGTGGCGTCTTTTGTGGCTTCAACCTTTCGTTGGCACAAAGATATTTTAGTCAATTGGGTAATAAAAAGCGGTTGGTCATTAAGATGTCTTTGTTAGTTACTGGTATTTTCTGGACATTACATGGGAACTAAAATGCAAAATATTATTATTTTGGGAGGGTAAATAAAAAATTACCTTTTTAGTAATATATAAAAGAAAGATTGAAGGTTTAACAAAAATTGAATTTTTCATTTTTTTTGAGAATCGATAACTTTTCATAATTGAAGATGGGGACCAATACCAGAGATCCCTTCAATAAAATGTGCGGGTGTTACCAACTGAGCTACCCTTCAATGGTCAAAGATTAAAAATTAAATCTTTGGTTGCAGAGTTACAAACTCCAAGAAAAGAATTTAGATGGAAATCAGTAAAGGTGAAAGTCCTATTTTCTTTGAGTGTTGATTTTCTATTCTGACGGATAGATATTTGTATTCTTTCATACTTCTTCACAATACCTTAGAAAGGGGGTTCATCTTTGAGTTTTCTAGTAGAATTTAAAAGTGAGCTTCCTCTTAATGTGTGGTGAATAAATAGGAGGACAAATAGATTTATGTTTTTTTGGTCAAAATTTAAAGGTAGACTTCTTCATAATGTGTGGTGAAGAAATGAAAAGAAACTAAAGAAACACAAACCTCTATCTTAACAATGGACTAATGGAGGATCAAGTTCTTTTTTTTCTGGTTAAGAAGTCATTTTTTTTTAAATTGCTTCGTAAAGAGCGGAAAACAAAGATTCGTGGAGATTCAAACGTAATTACCCTTGGGGATATGAATGTCATTGTAGAGCAGGTCAACGACGTATTTCTTTGGATTAGAAAAATCAGCTCACAGGCAGGAGAGACAAGTGATTGGTCCGATTGGAGAAGTTGGAATGTTTTGACCAACTGAATTCTGCCATTGCCATCAATAAAACCCAAAAGAGAAGCCAAGAAAAAGGCAAATAGCTGCTACCGCTAGTACCACCACACGCAGATTCGAAGGGTTCTGAAACTCAGATTTGTTCTTGCTCTCTAAAACCCTTTGTTTTTTTTTTATCTTTGGTAGACTTGATCTCTGAAACCCAGTTCGTCAAAATGCACGATTTCTGTTTTACGATCCCATATGGAATGATCATGGTTGCTGGGGGGCTTATTGGATATCTCAAGAAGGGTAGCACAGCTTCCTTGGCTGGAGGACTAGGTACTGGATCTCTGCTCCTTCTTGCGGGTTATCTGGCTCTCAAAGCATTTGAAAAGCGAGAGAATTCTTATTTCGCCTTTTTTCTGGAGACAGGTAAGATTCTTCATTGCCCCTTTTGGTTTGAATCCAATACCAAGAGTGTTAATCTTAGGAGTGAAACATGAATGTCGGGAGCCGTTGTATAAATTCGCCAATGTTCTGATTCTGACTGTCATCTTGTTGAATTTAGGAAAGCTGGGATTGATTTGCATTCAATTTTAAATTTAGTCGCTCTGCTACTTCTGCTATTTTGGTTTTCGAAGTAACATCATCTTGAAACCATTGTTTCATTGAGTATCTGCCTAAATGCTGCACATTTTGGGTGATGGTGGCAATCTGAATTTTTCAGTTTCCGGTAAATTAACGTAAGACTATGGCAGCTTATCAGAGTTCAGATCTCTTTTTGTGTCTCGTGAATGGTAGAATCTAAAATAGGGTTACTTTATATTTATGCAAGAAAGAACATTAATTCATGTTTTTTGTACTCGTTGCATTTTAGTGGAGCCTTTATCTAATTGTGTACATCTGTTCTCATTTGTCTTATATACAACCTCACAGATAGGATGACTGAATATAAATCTAGCTATCTTGTGGGAGATTAACAGAATCACATAAATCCCTGATCTTAGAATTGGGACTTAAGGTTGTGAAATTTTACTTAACAGGTTGATCTGAGCCTTCAACCAGTCAGGAACTCATTTTCAACCATACTAATTTAGTTTTCATGTCATTAAAAGCCGTGATAGGAGGAAAGTAAATCATTACTGTCAAGTTTCATCATAGCATGTACAGTGGCTACAGTTGAACTGATTTTGGTTTCTAGTCAATTCAACTAGTTTAGAAGCGTCAAGCTTCAAAAAAATGAACTGCAGTTGCTGATTATGATTTTTAGGGTTCTCCAAAGTTGTCTATTTGTTTAGATGACTTGGTTATGTTCCACTGACTTTTTTTTTATCTTAACATTTTGGAAGAAGAGTAGCAAGCAGTCTTACCTGCTTCCTTAGTAATAAAGAAATGTTTTCCCATCTCTGGTTTGCCAGTAGGCCTTTTGTGTTTCTGATGGCTAATAATCTGTTGGTGTCATTGGTACTTGGTGTAATGAGCTGTTGTAATACTAATTGGTAAAAGTTGAGTTCAGGGAATCTCCTTGCTTTCCATGCATTGCAGAAATAATGTACTTCATTTTACATCCATGGGTAATCATAGTTTGTCCATGGACAGGTTGTGCATTCACAGTTACTTTTGTCATGGGACAACGGTACATGCAAACCTCCAAGATTATGCCTGCTGGAATTGTTGCTGGAATCAGGTAACTGATGGTGAAGCTTTTTGTTAATATTTATTGAGTTGATGCATTTATTTCATCTCTAGTTATCTAGCATGGAAGTTGGCTAAACTCAAATTATATGCTCTATATAATTCATGTTGTCTATTGTTCGAATGGAGAAAATTAATGTTCTTAACAGTGATATGGTGTTCACAACTGTTAGAACCTTCATATCATTCTGTATATGGATCACTCTGTAATTCAGGTGGTGAGCTTTATGGTGTTGGATCCAAAACTTTCTAGTTCAGGATCCGTAGGTGATATGCTTATCATTTCTCTTACATCTCCAAACCATTTTATGCTTTGCATTGGCATGGACCCCTGCATGCCATCTGAATATGCATGCTTATGCATGTGGATCCCCCCGCATGGTATCATATCTACTCTTTCTCTGGTTACACTGATGGCATTTCTATTTTGAGACCAAATTTAGCTTTATGTTCATAAATCATAACTTGCTTTCAGTTTGATGACCCTATTCCCCTTTTACATCCAATAGAAGAATGAAAATGGATTTCTAAAATATCTCCACAAGTAGATTGCATGAAGTCGTGTGCTTTTGCAGAACATGCATTGCTTTCAACTATGGTACTTGCTGCCCATGGCAATAGATATACATCCATTGCCATATCATCTTAGGCATAGGTTTATGAAGAGAAAGGCAGTAATCTTCTCACGTCTGGCTTGGTGATATTTCCTGTCACTTGGTGTTGTTATTACTAGTCTTCTTGTTTGCTAAAGTAACCAAATCCTTTTAGCAACCTATTACATGCTCTTCTCTATTTGTGAGATAATGGTTGTATTCAGGCTGACATGTTTGGTATTTTGTTTTATTACTTGCTGTCAATTCTGCGTTTTATCATCCAAGTAGCAGATCTTGCATCATTCAGAAATTGTGATAAATTGATTGTCTTTCTTGTTTTTGCAGTGCTCTCATGGCTGCATTTTATCTATACAAGATTGCAACTGGTGGGAACCATTTTCCTGCTAAGTCTAAATCGAAGTAGAGTGGTGGGAACCATTTTCCTTCCAAGTCTAAATCGGAGTAGAAACTCTCTCTTGACATAAACTACAAACATTTAGTGTCCTCTAACCTTGACTGAGCTTGAGCATGCTGTTTGTAATGTGCCACGCATCCCAACAATCTCCCAGATCAAACTGAGGTGTTATGTATGTCTGTATGTGCAAAACGTATTTTCAAGTCATTTGACTTCTGTGAAAAATTGAAATTAACAAGAAGCCAGCCATTAATGTGCCATAAAATTTTTCTTAGAAGTTCCCTGAAACCCAACCTCTCAATGAGAAGTTGAAAAGGAGCTGTAACTATCAAAACTGCCTGTAGTTTCTGTTATTTGAGGTTTACAGGGAGCTTGCTCGGCAGGGGAAGTCATGAGGTAAACCTGGTGGTTTTGTATTACAAAAGTGAAACAGAAAACTCCATCATTAAAGGTGCTGTTGACAGAGATTTCATGGTCTAGGAACTCGGCAAGGTGCCGGTTGAAGGTGCCGTCTGGCCGGCAAAGGAGATATAAGCAGGTTTGAAATTGGAGATGAGGATCCTTGTGTTTAATGGAACCATCATCAACACATATACACGTAGTTCATAAAAGATTACATCATGATGAATCACAAGAACATCTAGACCTGATCACAAGAATTATGCTTCTAAATCTGTAACAATGAATCTAATTCCAAATTTTATTTTTGCCTGCAAAAACAGAAGATATTCAAGTTAATGACTTAATTCGAAATTCTAGAAATCCTTTGCACCCTACAGTGAAACCCTAGGATCCAATCAGGTTGGCAAGACGTCGACCAAGATGATTCAACAGTGTCGGTTTATAAATAAGGAAAATTTTCAGTGACACCCTAAAATGAACAGTGAAGGCACAGACAGACACTGAAAATATATCAAATTCGTAAAGACACCTGAAGATGTCTCTTAAATTTGCAAAAATTCCGTTTCGTCTAATTAGATAATCTCATAATTCCTAAACTAGTCTTGATGTCTTGTATCTTTACAATATTGCCTTGAACCAAAATCCAGCTCCAACCCTTCAAATCGGATGACAACCCTAACCAAAATTTCTTGCAAACCCAATCAAGGGCTCAAGATTGAAGTCTTCTGAAGACTTACTGGACTAGGTTGTGGTGTGATCTAGAATGAGAAAATGCACCATGGGCTCCGCAGGGGTAGGGTTTTGTGCTACAATCTTCTCAAGCTGAAAGAGTCAATTCAGTTCCGGTATGGTTCTTATATATTTGGGTTTGTCCAAAAGGTTCGTTTCACTTAAATAGATTCATTGAACACATGCTCAACCCCAACTGAAGAAAAGCACAATGCAGAGAGAAGAAAAGATACATCTAATCTTAGCTGGTAAAAGTGCTTGTCCAGAAAACCAACTTAACAAAGCATAGTACAGAGAGAAGACATTTTTAATCCACTTCTTATGGGTAAAATATGTAATCCTAAGTTGCAAGTGCAGGTACATATAGTGATTTACAAATGGAATGTGTCTAAGCAACTCTCTCTGCTCCCCAAATAAACATTCCTTCCTCTTGTGGTACAAACTATATTTGCTCCTCAGATTTTCAATTATGTTTACACCAAATCTATCTCTATCAATGGCAACCCTTACATCATCTGCTCCAGTATTGATTCAAGCACAGAATATATATACAAACTGCAAAGAAATCACCAGGAGCTTCAACAATTCTCTGTCCTATGATACTCAGGAGGAAGAGAGGGACACCTCTCGTTCATATGGCGGTATGGATCCATGGTATTGTATCCAGGTAGTTCCATCCGAAACCGGCCTCGAATTTGACAGAAGGGGAGCTCCTTATCATCAGCTTCATTACACCACTTCGGCAGGCGACTTGAGTTATTCTCGAAAAACTTGAGGGTGTAGGCATCTTTTATCTGCAATTATTTAGAACAACCAACTAATTAACATGATGATATGAACTGGATCACTTCATTCTAAATAGTTTGTACATACTGTGTTTGTCCTTTTTTCCTTTCTGAGTTAGGGGGTTGTGGGGGGTAGGGCGCTCAGAGAACCCTCTCCCTTCAGTCAACTACCGTCATGTACTGGTATCTGCACCAGTGTGTATTCATGCAAACTCATCCATAATCCCATACTCTGATGTATGAAGCTTATTTTAATACTGAGCAGCTTGTTAGCACTGAAAATTTCATGTATGAAGGGACCTTGGAGTGTATTGTTCATAAAATATGAGGATCGACTGAGATACAACATGGCAGATACTAATGAAGTATAGAAAGCCCTTCCTACGTGAGCTGAGTAGGAAAGCAAAACTCCTCCCCCCACCTTCATTGGAGGAAGAGGAGGAAGGTGGGTGGTTAATCTGCTGATCAGAAGTCTACTTCCAGTAAGACCACTTTTGTAAACCCCTCTAACCCTCTTCTTCTCGAAACTTTTCTTGAAACATAAAAAGACATAACTAATAGCTAAATGAATCCCTATGCATAATTAACTATTAGTTGATCCACTCGTACTCGTGTGCACATGAAAAGTTGAGCCAACTCACCCCAATCAACAATTCACTGAGAAATTCTTGTAACCCCAAAACCATTCCAATCAGATCCATGTTCATTATGGTAATGGAAGCTTATTCCTACTTTTCTGCTTTCGAAAATTTTGGTTTTCAATAATCAAATAAGCTGTTCAACGTGAGATGCTCCTGTCACTTTGTCCAAATTTCAAGCCTTTGAAAGGGTCTTATACTAATTTATAAAAACTTACCGTGAACTCTGTAACTTGGATGGAGCTGGAAATTGGCTCAAAAAGTCCCGCCTTCTTATACATCTCTAGAATGAAAGCAACACAAGAGGTTGACCTCCCATCACTATATAGCCAATCATCTTGTTCAGGAATCGTGAGCAATTTAGCAAAAGAAAATCCACGTTTTTCAGTTTCAACTAGAATGTCTGGAAGATCAAGGCCCTACACATTAAACATTAAAAAGTTGTTTTAGTTTCTTCATAGGAGCACAATTACTCACAAAAGGAGTTTTCAATCTGACCAATAACCAGGTAAATCAAGATGACCAAGGTTAGATGTATCTCAAAGGCATAAATCATGAGGCACGATCTACTGTAAATGAGTTGCAACCCTTGCCATTATAATTGGACAAGAATGCGTGGTCTGGTTCAGGTCATGATTTTTATTAAAAAAAGAAAAAAGAAAAAAGTCATACCCAGTGCACAAGTCTTCTGAATTCAGCAGGGTCAAGTGATGGTCAGTACACAGCTTTACCTGTTTCCAGACAGGCTATTTCCAAGACTTAAACCCATAAACAAGAATTCAGCAACTGAGCACTTGACCATTGTGCCAAGCACGGCCTTCTAGGTCCAGGTCACGATGAAAACAATAGATACCTACCCGGACAGGAAACAATACTTTGCAACCCACCAAAAAATATGAATAAAATTAAGAAAAGGAAAACAAAAAAAGGAAACAAACTTGTAAAAGCATCATCTCAGATGTGAACAAGATCATTCATCCAATTGCCATCTTGATTTGGGATATCCTAGGTGGACAATGAGGATGTGCCTTGTGTGCATCTATCCTACACCGATGGTCATCTACAGGATGAGCAGTTATTGAACAGATTACCAACTCTCTTGGAACTATTTTTTAACCAATTTAGTTTTGGAGGACAAAGACGATATGAACATTTGTCAAACAATTGTGTACATAAATGTGCTCATCCCCAGCCTGGGCATCTATTTGTAGAAAGAGTATAAGATGGAAAACACAACAACAAGATACCTTGGTCCCAAGTCGCATGTTCAGTGCTTCATTCCACATATTAGCAGCATAGTCTGGCTGCATTTGATTCCACACGGTCATAACAGAAGCAACCTGCATGAACATTTTCATACTCAGAAAATGAATTGAATAATAAGCACGCTCACAAAATCACTAAGAAATGTCGGTTGACCATCATACTATCAACGTGGTTGAAACAGTTCAATGAACTCATAAAAAAAAATGATACTGATAACCAATAAGACCAAAAAAAATGGGGAGCTTAAAAACCTCGGTTTTTTTTTCTTTCTTGGGGCGTCGGGGGGGGGGGGGGGAGGCAGTAAAAATCAACAGGAAGTTCATGTTTTATGAATCACCATAGCATTCAATTGGGGTTTGTTACTGTTTAGAGAATTACATTGGATAGAGCAATGATTTGACACAAAAATGCTTTCTGTAATAATTATTAAATTCAATTATTTTAACAGCCTACGAAAATCCAGAAGTTCAATCAAGTAATATATTGACAAAAGCTCCCAGAGCTAATACGAGACACTGTAGTCTCAATAATCAAGCCCTTATTTATTAAGAAACTAAAATCCTGTACCATTAGTATCCTGTTGGCAAGAGCATGAGAGTGAAATTAAAGCTGAGTTAGAAAAAGAAGGGTAAAAAAGACAGTACCACGTGTGAATCCAGTGGTGGTGGATAGTTCCCATCTAAAGTATCTATCCAACTAAATATCATGTTATGATAACCATATGGTTTCCCTGACATACTTCTTGCATACTCCCAAGCAGCAGTTTCATTAAATTTGGCCCGGACATCTGGATGCAATGGCAGCAATGCAATGTGCGGGTTGGCATCATCTTTAGTCAGCTCGAATTCCCACCATTCTTCCCAAGGTAGCACAGCAATAATATCTTCTCCCTGCAACAAATATGGGGGAAGAGAGGCTTCTTGAGCATTCACAGCAAATTGGATTTTTTGAATGCTTGGCACAATTTCCAGCAGTTCATAATAATCATCATATCAGTGGATGTAAATATTCTCAAAATATTATCAAGATTAATGATGCATAATGGTCTACTAAAGAGTGACACTTCCAGGGAAAAATGATGAAGGTAGAAAGAAGAAGACTGGGGGGTTCCACACTGAAAACAACTGAACTTCTAATTACTTTTCATGCACAGAAAGTAAGAAAGTAATTTAAAGGTCCTTATGTAGTTTCCTAGTTTATCTTCTAGTTCTCTTCTTTCCTAATTAGAATCAATTCAGTTGGTAGCATCTAGGGGTGCAAGTTTGGCCCTTGATGGTCCAGACTCGCGTTGAGCTGATCGAGTTCTGAGCTCAAATATCCTGGCCCTTAAGTTTGGCTAGGGATGAGAATTTCCGACCCTCAATCAGGTGACTCAGGCCCAATCCAGCCAGCACAAATCTGATGTTGTCTTCTTCTTCTTCTCCTTCTCCTCCCCAGGCTAGCCCCTACATCTCCCTTCACCATCCCCTTGATTAGGCCTATGAAGGGTAACCTAGCCAGGCTAGCCTACCTAAGGGGCCTTTGGGTATGTAAGGGTTTTAAAAAGCCCAGCAACATGACCCTATTGCATCCCTAGTAGCCAATTCATACCATATAATCAGTATTGCTGACAACGAATTAGATGGAATGAAAATTGACTGTTTCCTCCCAATGCCAAGTAACTTTTAATGAAACTAGAGTGCCATTGAGGCAGTTGATGGATTGGCACTGTTAAGGCCAACAATATGTTTTGGGATAATGTTCCTTCGTGATTTGGCTGTATCTATCACATTGTTATTCTTGTATCATACTAGTTTGTAATTTTCCTTTGTCCACAGTTAGATGACTGACTTCTTCAACTTAATAGATATGTCCCCGCCTATAACAGAACAATGCCCATGGGGTATTCATAACACGACATATTAACAGTAACACCAAAACTTAAATTTTTTATGTAACATGGTATCTGCCCCCAAAATCCAGTTAACAATGAAGAGAGCATCCAGGATCAGAATTGCAAGGGAAGAGACAATTAGAAAAATATAGAACAGAATGGATGAAACACCAAAGTGATAAACTTGCAGCTGCCATAACTAAACGTCTGATAGCAACATCCCAATAATATCAGAACATATAGTGATTTACTATAATATTACCTTTTCATTTTCATGTCCAGATTCTCCAACCCAAAGTTTCCCTTCAGAATCCTTTAAAAAAACAGCTGTATGACCAGCATATGCTCCACTAACCCACTTCTCCATAGTCTCGAAACCACCCCATCGCCCACGTATTTTGGATATTGCTAAGAAATCTCCAGAGTGAATATCGTCGACACTAATATTTGTAACCCAAGGTTTAGGACGCTCTTCAAAAGTAGCTCCCATATGCTTCTTAAGAAATGCAAGGTTAGACGCCTCACCCCATCCAGAATTCGAGAATAAAGGGTAGACATCCCAAAGAGCTCGTAGAGTTCCCAGCATCCCTGATTGCATAAGGAAGATGGAGACGCCTTTATGTTTAACCTGATTTAAGAAAATGCAAATTAACTCCGTATGTTAACCCTGACCTGTTAGATCATTGGAAGAGGTATTAAGTTCTTAATACTGTAACAAAAACTTACATATTCATACTCTGCTTTCCCCTCCCATTCTTTAAACTCAAGCGTATGCTCTCGACCCAAAAAGTAGTAGTCCCATGTAACACGGTAGGGAGTTGTGAAGAGGTAAATATCCATACAAGTCCAACTATGAGCATTACTAGTCTGAAGGAAAAAACATAAGCACTATCAAAGTTAATGTATGGTTAACACATCCTTAGAAGCTGCAACAACAATTTCTGACCAAGCATTTATAAAATTTCTGATACATTAAAAAATGTAAATAAAATACTAATAGGTTAACATATATATAACAGTCAAAAGCAAAGGCACAAAATTTTTAAGGGTAACTTTGATCATGACCAAGTACAAACAATTCGACTCAAGCCAGTTCCCGAATCCATTTAAGATGGAAAAGATTAGGAAAAAGGTCTCGAGTAATGGACACTGATCAACCAAGCCAAGACATGTGGCTAATCATTATCGGAGCAATCTGAAGCAGAGATATTGCCATTCCTACTGTTGGTTGATTGGCCATGCATCAAATTTTGTGACATCAGCCATATGGGAAGCCATGCCTTGAATTTCACCATTAAGACATCACCAATATTTAGGAAGGAAAATTGACTTTTCAACCAATTCTCCAGCCACTACTCTGTCTTGTGAAATGCTTGTGGGCTGAAACTTCCAATCCACATGAGAAGTGTTATTGTAGGGTACACGTGGACATTTTCAAGGTATCAATGAAGATTCCATGTGCTTGGATTGTTGACCAGCCATGCAGGATGACTTTTTCAAAAAACAAAGAAAAGAAACTTCACCCAGAAACCTTAGTGCCTCCAACATCAAAATATCTCAGAAATAATAGTCATTTGAAAATAGATGAATGAGAAAGATATAAACAGGATATTCAGAAACAGAAACACACTTGCCAAGACATTTCTCCAATGATCACACTGCAGAGCCAAACAAAACCATGTATGATCTACTGAACAACTAAGAAGAATGTAGAACCTCAATCGCATTGGTCCATAAAATTAGACTCACGGTCTACAGCACAGAGGACCCACCAATTCATTGGCGTAACTTATTGAATTTACTAGGACAGTACCATAGGTCAGGATAAAATTAACAACCACCATTGGGATCAAAGGCACATCCTTTCCACAACCATGCCATTTTTTTCATCTTTCACACACAGCACCACAACATCAATTTCTGTCAGGAAAGCACAACTCTTTCTTCACTCTCCATCCCTTCTACATTTAGATTGTTAATAAATGATTTCATTACATTTACCTACTCATAAAACCTTTTACCCCTACAACATAAGTAGAAAAATATCTCTCTATAGATTTCTCAAATAGGTTGGTAAACACTTCAAAATTTTTTTGGAGCTGTTCAACCTTGATTTTCATTTACCATGTATGTATTAGATGGAAAACGTAAAAAGAACTCCAATAACTAATTATTCAACTAAGCTGCCCAAAATTTAGCAACAATTTTATTTAAAACCAGAAAATCATGAAGTCCTTATTTCTATTAATTCAGTCCTCAAATATTAGTTAGAAGTTTCTGAAAGTTGGATAAGCCAAGTAAGAAAGGGGAAAACACTGTTAAATTCCATCCAAAATTGCAGAGGGATTTTTTCTTTTTTTCTTTTTTCTTTTTTTTGGGGGGGGGTTGGTTGGCTTGTTGTTGCAACTAGTGTGCAACTCCTATTATCCTCTAGAATTAGCTGGAATTCTAAAATCTATAAATCTCCAAACTCGGTAATTTCCTTAAGAAACACTTCAAAGCACCAACAGGGCCTCATCATGTCTATGATCTTCCGACAGAACAAAATCGTCCAAACCAGAAACCAGAAAAATCTACAAATGGAATTAAGTGGTTCAATTTGTCAATGAAATACCCACAAACTCAAACTACACAAAAGTGTAACAGAACCCAAAAAAAAAAAGAAAAAAAGAAGCGCATTTAGTAGCTCAATAATTAGACCAAAAAAAAAAAAAAATCCAAAGGTCAACATTTTATAGAACTTCTTCCAAAATCTCTTCAATCATTTACCAGACAGATACGGATAAAAGGAAGAAAATAAACCTCTAATAGAATAAACAGACTTCTCAAACATGTTCATTACCTTGATATGAAGAGTCCCTCCGCCAAACTCGCTACCAGTTTTATTATGAAATTCCATCCAAGCCTGTGTCTTATAGAAACAAGCACCTTTCCACTCCAAAGTGTCGTTGGGAGACGAGGAGGCACCAACAAAAGTGGGGAGAAGATCAACTGCATTATGAAGAGAGTTCAGCATAGGCCATGAAATTTCTCGTGGCAAAAGTGGAAGGACATCTCTTGGGTCGAACATCGTTTTCCAGGCCAACCCATAATGGAAACAGAGAGATAAGAGAACAAAAATTGTAAAACAGCGTCTAATTTTCAGTAGAAACGAGAAGTAATCGACGGCCATGGATTTCAGCTAGAGCAGAGTTTGCAGAGAGCGGAAGACGAATGGAAAGCGGTGTCCGAAGTTCCCGAATCATAAATTCATTTCCTCGTAATTCGTGTCACTCTGTCTTATCAAACATCAAAAGACGAAAATGTCCCTCCATTAAGAATTACATCCAAACGGGATTTTCAGGATTGGGGTTATAACTTATAAGTATTACATCTTAGATTCTTCCGTTTCTTTGCTTTTCTCAGTATCCAAACAAAGAAAAGAAAATGCACGACTTAAATTTAGTTATCTCATGCTATGATGATTTATCTTTATATTATTTATTTATTTGTCGCATATAATGTTCTTTATATTTCGAGGGCGGAAAACAGCTTTGTCGTATTTGACTGTTTGGCCTGTTTACACTCCATGCTTTCCAAATTTCATATAACTATTATGTGTTTCTCACGATTTATTAATATAAATAATTCCTCTTTCTACTGAAAAAGAAAAAGGAAAAAGAAAAATAAAGCCCAAATGCTAGGCCGATACAAACATAACTCTCGAGTAGAACGAGTTGCTTATCCGAGTCTGAACCATCTAATCTTTAAGGTAGAATTATGTACTCCAACTGTGACACTCATCTATGAATATGGAGAAACTAAATAAAATGTGGGGGTTCCACATGGTCCCACACTCTTACTCTCATTGTGTGGTGAAAAAACTAATATACTTTTCCCTAACGGGAAAGTGATCTAAACTCATATCTCAATTGAAGATAAGTTTGATGCATTTCTCTTTGTCACTAAAGTTGATTCATCGGACAAATCAAACGGTGAGTTACAGATGTCTCGCAATTCAAGTCAAAGAAAATGTTTGACTGATGAAATCAAAAGCACATTAGCCGGATGATCAGCATAATAATGCTGACTGAGCAGAATGAAAAGCCATGATGGTGGGCAAGCAGAATTTATGTTGCATCACAATTATTGTCTTTTGTCCATAATTATCTATTAACTCACAAAATTATCTACAAGATTCTAAATCGGCCATGGTCCAACGAAATGGTTGATGTGACTTGGAATCGGGCATAAATATGAGGAGAAGGAATAATAGAATATGCGAATCTTTTTCAATACAAGTGTCACATTTTTGAGATGGACATTTGGATATTCCATTGTCAAAGATTGTAATATCCACGAATCTTTATTTCATTTTGTTTTTTCTTTTTCTTTTTTCATAAAGATAATTATTGTTGCTTCCTAGATTACATCCTTGTCATTGATTTTTTTTTAATAGTATTTATTAAACTGCTCGACCCAAAATAATAATTACTTATTAAACTCTGTATCTTGTCTATTTTTTCTATTAAATAATGATACTGCCTTCTTCCTTCGTTTTTTCAAATGACCAAAATAATCTGTGTGATGGTTAGTATTGATTTGATCTACAATTAAATTAATTTTCTGTTTTTGATAAGTAATTGGTAAAATAAATGGTAAAATAGATTTTTTTTTTCAGAATTTAAAAAAGGCTAAAATAGTCATTATACACCTAATTAGGGGTGTAAATGGATAACTGAAATTCGCATCTTCATCCGTTTAGGGGTATCCGAATCCATCCGATTATTAATATATTATCCATCTGATAAAATTATTCGATTAAATTACTTATTTAGATTTATTACTCTTATTTTTATAAATTTTGACTATGATATGTGACTATTTTCTTAGATTTTCTACTAAAATAGCTATCAAAGTTGTTAAATTCTTAAATTTCAAACCTAGTCCTCACAAATAAAAAGATAAAGATGTAAACAGGTAGTCGAAAACTTGTATTCAATCTATATTTATGTCCGTTTAGTAGAATCTACTTAAGAAAATAATTATCCGATTAATCATCCGAATCCGACAGAATCTGTCCGAAAACCGATAGGATATTATCCGAATCCGTTCGAATATAATAAGATGCGGATATAGATATACTACTATCCGATCCGAATCCGGTCCGTTTACACCCCTATACTTAATAACCACTTAATACCGTCTGAAATGAGGTGCTAATAACAATTTCGTAAAATATAGTGTTACATATGTATTTCACTGATAATACAAAGGCATAGGAGACAAATATACAACTTAACAGCTACTACAAATCATCAAAGTCAGTCTTCCACCATCTACATGGGCCCTTGATGGTTTGAACCTATCCTGAACTCTCATAAGCCCAAATAGAGTTAAGGCTCAAAATTCTATCCTCACCAAGCCTAGAGTATCTCTAATTAGGGTTAATACCTGTTCTAGATTGAGTGTTTTACTAGAGTTGGTCTAATTCTACCACTGCATTTGGTGTCTATGCATCAAGGCAATAACAAACAGAGATGGGGAGCCAGGATTTAATATTAGGGACCATAAGGACCTTTCTTTCCATTGTCTTTATACCTTTAAAAATTTTCTCCAGTATAGGAGAGGGACGTAGTGCTTGTATGTCAACACTGGAAATAAAGACGAACAACGTAAAATATAGAAACAAAGGGCCCAAGGGGAGCTCTGCCCATGATAGCAAGTTATCTTAACTCCATTTCTCAATTTGTCGAGTCCTTATCTATACCCATACGGATAGATGATTGTGCTCCTTACCCTTGTCCATCATACATTTATCGTATTTTCTTCTCTACTATTTTTCTAAACAGATCTAGATGCTTATGATGACAATTTGGTAGATATCAGCTCTAACCCACCGACCTGAAGTCTCCAAGAGCGATGAGAAATCATATTCTCTGCATTCTAGCTGTAAATTTCGTTTGGTTAAATAGGACCAACAGCAGCAACTTTCAATGTCTGTTTCCCAATCTTTTGTCCATTAAAACAGAAAATTCAGTACTAAGAAACAACCATTCCAGAGATTTGTTTATTAGAATTCAATTCAATTCAAAAAGATGTGGAGTACACGGAACTTACCTTCACTTTTATGATTCTGATTCGTCATTCCTTTTCCCATCCAAAAACAGAGACTAGTCATTGCAAACCAAAGCTGAACCATACGAAACATTTCTCCACCAGTATGATCAACATTCCTCATTACTATGTAAAAACCAAGTTTTTCCACACTCAAATCACAAAAACCACGGGATAGATTATGTGTATTATATATTAAAAAACCAATAAGTTCCAACATTTCTCGTCAAAGAAGTTATTTTGTTGGAGTAAATATCACATTATTAAATCATTATTGTTCATAGAGACCACATCGATCTTGTTACATTTTTACCAATCTCAGTAGCTGTTTGATCAATTAAAACTATCTTTCTATTTGGTAGGAATTTGAGGATAATCTACTTTCAAGGAAAAATCCACCTTGTTTTCCTATGAATGAATCACTTGGCTTCGTTTATTCAACTGTTCTCTTCTGTGGTGACAGCGTTGAGTCCATTACCAAATTAGGTGAATGGGGTTAACCCATTTTAGCCATTCCCAACTCATAGCCACCTCTAGACATTTTGGTTATGCAAAAGCGTTCAATAGACAGAGATGAAGAGTACCTAAGAACCGAAGAAAGGTTGAATAAGCCAGAGTTATTGGACTTGAATATATCTTGTATTTTGCAGGTTCATTAATTAAAGTTTGACTATGATTGTAATTGGAATGGATTTTAAGTCAACTATATGTTTTAGAGTTAAAAGTGTTCTAATAGTCAGGAGGGGGTTATAAATTTCTCTATAAAACCTAATTTTGGACCTTTTAATTTTTTGTCATTTTGCCTCTTGTCATTGGAGAAATTTTTTTCACCCCTGTGGGATAATCGAGAGAGAAAGGGAAATAAGCAAATGATAACACTTTGTAAGGTAGATGTTGGTATAGAGAGGTTTTCAAGATATAGTGAAACTTTTTGCTCTCTCGAGTGGATGTAGACAATTTTATGAAATTACAGTAAATTTCTTACTTTTGTAATTTTCTCTTGCTTATTTTTCTTGGTGATTTTACATTTGTCACCCATAAGAAGATTCTGGACTAACCTACGAACACTTAGAAGTCTGATAGTGCAGGGAGCGATAAGGGGCAAGAGGACTGACTAGAAGAAAACGATTGACTCCAATAAGGAGGTAAAGCAAATAAATAGAAACTTTGCATAAATTTAAAATATGAAAAGCCCTAAAATATAATATAGATAATTGGTATTTACAAGTATAACCCTACTCTTTCATTCTAGACCGTCAGAATTCTAAAATGCATACGTGGTGCAATCCCAACAGTCGCGCAAGCCTACGCGACAACAAACGAAAATGTGGTCAATGCAAGGTTGGTAGAGTGGTAAGATCCATACTTCTCAGTGGAGAGGTCATGGGTTCGACCCTTGTGGATGACAAAGGTCCCCTGAGGATGTAATTGAGGTATGTACAAGCTGGCCCAAATGAACCTCAAATACAAAAAAAAAAACAAACGAAAATAAAGAAAATTGCAAGAAACAATATTGCATTACAGCTGCACTCGAGCGTTATACGTATAAAAAGAAGAAGAAGTGATGAAGATACGACACTTCGTAAGCCATCAATGCAGCGAAGGAGTGACGAAGATCGTCTCCAACCTTCTCAAATCAAATCCCAATTCCTTCAAGCCTTTAAGCAGGATGGTTTTACATGAACTTTATATATTTAATTAATTCTGAACATATCTATTTCATTGAACACAGGATGGTTTTACATGCAACCAAAAGAACATCTGTATGAACTTTTATGCATTTAATTTTGAACGAAGGTATTTCATTGACAACAAGATGGTTTCACATATAATCATTGGTAAGGTCATTACGAGAAATTTTAAGATAAAAATTCCATGGACCATATCAATGATTATACTTCTTTTCCTCCCGTGCACTGCATCTTAACATTGATATCTTACTATGGATCTCTTGTTAACACCAAAAAACAGTTTTTGGTGTTTCTTGCTTCAGGAAATAAAAATCAGCTGAAAATCGTTTGATAAAATCATTTTGTTTCACATAATTTTTACACTATAAACTAAGACTTTTGAAAATTTCTGTTAGGTTTTTTATTAAAAACTATATTATCTATATGTTAAGTTTCAAAATTAATTTTTGCATTTCTTTTATTTAATTGTTTTGTTTGTGTGTGGGACCCTTGTGGTAAGGGTGGTAATGAGGCACCATGAGTAAAGAAGGTCCTTCATGACATTGGTCATGCGTCTTAAAGGTCTTGATCATGGTGATGAGGTGGACTTACTTGAATGGTGGAATTACTCAAATTCTAACTCTTGACCTTCATTTCTCATTTCAACTTCATGACCATTCATGGCCATTACCATGAGTGGGGGTTAAGGTCTTTGAATGGGTTAAAGCCTATTCATTCCAAAGAAGTGAATATGAGAGTTACTTCCCCAAGTAGTGGGGAGTTTAGGTCAAGGGGGTTTATTCACATTAGTGGAGGGACAAACCATTGTGTTGTGACTAAAATATCCACTTCCGGTTTATACCGGTCTGCCAGATTCAGCTGATGAGACGAATGAATTTAAGGGACCACCCAAAGGTTAAACAAAGGCTTAATCATAGCCATCCGATCTATACTTTCCATCCGACGGTCATTAGTGATAAGAGACAACGTATTGAAGCCTATAAATAGAGCCAAGATTCTGATGAAAGGTAAGCTCATTCGAATATTCACACACTTCTCGCTTATTTTCCATTAAAGCTCTCTGAGAGCTCACTTCTGATCATTTCCTGACTAGATCGTCGGAGACGGGCCGATCAAGACGATCGGCTTCATTTCTCACTGGTGTTCTATATTTCAGGAGCGAGAGGTTGATTGACGATTGAGCAAGCCAGATCGATCCAGATCTAAATGGATTGGTGCAAGGATTACTGTTCAAAACCTCCGGCAATTTTAGCACCAACACATTGATTCTCCATTAGTGGAGAATTGATTCTCCCCTTGTGAGGATGTGTGGTTTGGGCCTATATAAACCCAACCCTTCCTTGCATATTGTGTGCAATTGAGACACTCCTCACTCACATTGTTTGTTTTACAAAGTTCACTTCTTTCTTGAGTTGTGTAAGTGTTGTGCTTTAGCTTTTGGCTCCTTGAAGGGACTAAAAGAACTACCTCATCTTCTAGTTAGAGATTGCTTTATTTTGGAGGTGGTGGTGCGAAGAACCCTTGGTAGTGGGGTGCATCAATTACCTTAAAGACAGCATCAAGGTGTGACTCAACCTCATCGATCGGTGGTTCGTTTGGTTGCAACTACAAGCTCTTCGGATTTGCCAAAGATCTTCATCTCTCAATTGTATTGCAATTTCATTTTTGTATGTTTGAAGAATTTGTAATACAATTACCCCAACAATTTCTGTTATAAAAAACACTTTTGGCGCAATCTATTCTTGAAGTAAAAAGTAGTGCATGTTGGATTTAGGTGAAACAATTTTAGAAGGGGTAGTAATGGAACTTGGCATTCTAAACATAACAACCGGTTAAAATTCTCTCAATATTTTGATAGAATTCTTCCATCCATGGTAGGAAGAGAACGAGAGTTGGAGTTTGAGTTGGATTTGGAATAGGAATTGCATTAGTAGTATGAGAAATTAAAACACCTACGGATGTCACGTTTACATCCATAAGCAAGTTTTATTAAATGCCTAAACAAGTTGGGTGTCACCTCTATTTCCAGAAGCAAGTTTTATCAAATGTCTAAACAAGTGTTAATTTCTACTTTTAGAAATAATGAGAACTATTTTCAGTGTTTCTCAAAGTAGAAACACTTGGTGGGATTATCAAACGAGTCTCACATTTTAGGCTCTTTTTGGTATCAATTATCATTGTCAATTATGAAAAATTTTCATTATTTTAAATTGTTTGGCATCTATTCTAAATTTTATTTTTATTTAAAATAATAGAAAAAGCTCCAAAATTCATAATGAACTTTTTGTCCATTATGGATTATGATGAGAATTTCATTATCTTCATTTGTGTAAGTTTACTTGAAGTTTTATAAATAAGATGAGGGTAAAATAGTCAATACACATTTTTTTTATAACAACTATACCTTTTCCTTCTTTTCTCACTTGTTTTCTATCATTTTTTATCTTGACACCAAACTTATTTTCATTTCATAATTTATTTTCGATAAAATTCACCAAAGCATTTTTCATTCTTAACCAATAATGAATTTTTATACTTATTTATTTTAAATAGGTATAATAGAGAATGAAAATTGATACCAAAAAGAGCCTTAGTCTTTCCTTTTTTGTTTTTTGTGAAAAATTTTAAGAACACTCCAAGATAATTGGTGATAAGCACAAACATTCCAAAACAATATCGAATTAGCAAGGGTTCCCCAAAAATGTCTCTTAAATTTGTATAATAATACACTACATTAACAAATTAATTTAAGTTATGATTAGATTATTTTATAATTCTTAAATTACACTTAATCTCTTGTAATTTTCACGTGCTACCCTTAATAAAATAAAATCTTAAATTTCATATTCTTTCTTTGTTCATGAATTCCTTTTTCTTTTTCTTTTCATCATTTTATTATAGAACAAATTGCATTGGCTCCCTAAAATGAAGGCCTTAAAGCATTGACACAACACTTTATATTTAAAAAGCTCAAAGACCCAAAAATTGAATTTTCATTGGATATATTTGTCAAATTTATCACTAAAAACAGTTAAATTACAAATATTTTTAAAAAGATCCCTATAATAAATAGGGTTTGAAAGATTTTCAATGATAAATAGAAAAATATATTCAATGAAAATCTAATTTTGAGGTCTATGTGCTTTTAAAACATAAAGTGGAGTGTAGTACTTTAAGGCTCTATTTGGGGTGTCAGTATAATTTGTTCTTTATTATATTATAAAATATAAAATATAAAATATTTTATATTATAATTAAAAAATAATACATTTATCATTTTCTCCAACCAACTAACTTATAAAAGAACGTGACACCTAATTTAACATATTTTTAAAGTTTTTATGCTTGTGGTCTTAAATTTTTCCATTTACCAACATTAAAAATTAAGATAACAAAGACACAAGGCAACTTCTAAAACTCCAATATACGTGTAATGTCTCTCTGTGGTACACATTTGGCCATGCAAGACATTAGAGGAGGTAAGAAGCCCCACGCATCTACCTTTCTCACCTGCACCACATCTCTCATCTCTTTCCTTATTTTCTACTCCTCTTATCCTCAACATTCCACATAATCGCTAATGTGTAATCCATCATCATACATGGCTTCACCCAAAAAAAACTTTGATAGATACCTGTTGAAGTACCTGCATCACAAGGTACTATCGATGTTTGAAGCCCCACGCAGCCACTCTTCACACCACATCGCTAGTCTAGTTTCTGTTCTTCTGCTCCTCATATTCTCTTTCTGTGACTTCTGACCACAGCCACTAGTGCTAATTCTTCTTGTGTTATCGTTTGTTTTACAACCAATGCTGTTGTTTACTTATGTTTGCCTCTCAAAACTCATTACAGGAGCCACTCTTCAATCATCCCCATGTCAATCTTACCCCATCAAAAGTACCTCTTGAGGTGCTCATCCCACCACCATCATGCTCGGCTCGCACACCACCCTTCTCTCACCGCGCGCGTTCGTTGCTCTGTCACCACCACCACCAAAACCAAGCCAGTTGTGGCCTTGGCTAACGATCCTGAATTGCAGTCAACATGGACTCACCGAGCTTGGGTTGCAACTGGTTGCACTTCCGTGCTTGTTTCACTAGCAAAGTCAGTCATGGCAGCTTCCCAAACAAGCCCATCAATGTGGATTGAACCCCTTCTGGCTTCCTACCTTGGTTACCTACTTGCAGATCTTGGCTCCGGAATCTACCATTGGGCAATTGACAATTACGGCGATGCATCAACCCCTTTTTTGGGGTCTCAAATTGATGCCTTCCAAGGCCATCACAAGTGGCCATGGACAATCACCAAGCGCCAATTCGCCAACAACCTCCATGCCCTTGCAAGGGCCGTGGCATTCGTTGTTATTCCCATAGATCTTGCAGGCAATGATTTGGTTTTTCATGCCTTTGTTGGAGTTTGTTCTGGGTGTATCATGTTTAGCCAACAATTTCATGCTTGGGCTCATGGAACTAAGAGCCGTCTTCCTCCATTAGTGGTGGCACTGCAAGATGCAGGGGTTCTCGTCTCACGCACACAACATGCCGCACACCATCGCCCACCTTATAACAACAATTACTGCATTGTGAGTGGTGCTTGGAACGAGTTTCTGGACAGGCACTGTGTGTTTGAGGCTCTGGAAATGGTTTTTTTCTTTCAGTTTGGTGAGCGGCCACGGTCATGGAGTGAGCCCAACCCTGATTGGACTGAAGAAATGGAAGAAATGGCTGAAATGGAGAAGCACTCTTCTCTCCAAACAAAAACCAAAGACCTTGTTTGTACATAAATGGATTCTTTCTGAGCTCAATTTGCAGAACTTTTTATTTTATTTCATTTAGAGCACCAAGCTAACCAAAGATTTACTGTTCTGAAACTCTACCTTTTGAAGTCCCCATTTCATGTTTTTAGAATCTAGCATCAGTGTTGTCCATTAAATGCTCAACTCTGAGTGAAAAGTGAAATTGACGATCATAATTTCGATCTCAATAAGCAGCAGATACCGCAAAGCAATCAAGTTCATTTCAGCATCTGGAGTTCAAAACAGAGGGGCAACACTGACACGTCCTCTTTGTAATGAATTATTGGGAATAATGTAAGTTCCATGAAGCCAATGATATAATCGAATTAGACTAAACTTCTCTCCAAATTTGTTTGTGGTTATGATAAATTCTCTATTCAAATTGAGTTGTTATTGTTATTTTTAAACTGATGTTTGCCCAGGCGAATTATTCGCATCTGAGTATATCTTCAGGTGTAGCTATTTCATATAATTTTAAAGGAATTTTTTTAGTACCACTTAAAATAAATAGCAAAAATTATGAATATTTTAAAATATATCAAATTGGTAGATACATCTAAAATGTATCTTAAATTGGCACAATGATAACACTTCATTAGCATATACGGTTTAGTCATGGTTAAATAATTCTAATTTCTAACATCGAGGGTGGCTCAATTGGCAAAAGACCAATACTTCCACATGGGAGGTTAGAGTTCAATTCCCCTGGAGCCCGGGGGCAAAGCCCCGCTTATATTAATTACATAAAGCTCCCCTGACTGAGGATTAGTCGAGGTGTACATAAGCCGGCTCAGATGAACCTATCGTCTGGAAAATCCACATAGTCTCTTCTCTCCATGTCTGTGTTTGCCTTTTCAGAGCTTTTTAATGATGGAGCTGCTCCTGTAACCCTCCAGATCTGAAACTTCCTCAGGTTCATGTGTGCTTCCGGAAGCTGTGCTTTTTTGCATATTTCACGAATGAAAAATATGGGTGTAGAGAGTATTTCTTTATACATCTCCAAAAGTAAAATTGAAAAGAAAAATAAAAATAAGATTTAGTGCATACTAAATTACTAATTGAGGGTAAACCGACAACTCTTCTTTTTTATCTGAGGGTAAAATGATAATCTTCCCTTAACCATTAAGCACAATGGTGCGAAATTTCGCCCGAGTTCACTGGTTTGTTACCAAGCGAACCGGCAAAATTTCACCGAAAGTTTGCCGGAAATAAAATTCTAAGTTTTGAACCCTACTTCTCATTTTCTCAAACCCTGTTCTTCTATTAAGAAATCCTCCTCTGGCGGAAATCCTTTGACGAATGCCATCAAAAAGGTAGCTGAAGTACTTTGATTTTCGAACGAAAGAGAGATCGATCCAAAAATCCAATATCCAACTCAGAGATTGAAAGGAAAAGAGAGATATACAAGCCAGATTCTAGCGACTTTCTATAATCTTTCGCTGGTTAGCCGGAAAATCGGCAATTTTCTAGAGATTTCCGGCGACTTCTATAAAAGTTCGTTTTCGGGGCCGTTTTTATGTCTGTGGGAGGTTCATTATAATATGCAAACTGGGAGTATGGGGGTTCATGTAAAAACTCGAAATAAAAACATCTGTAATCGTACATACATAATTAATTATTAAGCTCATAATTCTTTCCACAGATAAATAAATGCTAGGAGAAATGTGCAGAATGATAACACTCAATCAAAGAGATGGAACCAATTTCTCTCCTCTTTCATTCATGAAGAATTTAATCACTTCCAAGACAATCAACACCTTGAAAATGATGATAAATAAATCTACAACTCTAGTATCCCAAAAAAAAACCCAACCTCTGCAGAAAACAGACAACTCAAGAAGGGACCCTGCAAAAATTTTCACCTCAATATATAAAATAAATGAAAAATGCAGAAATCATCAAATACTCCAATTCTGGATGGCATTTTCAACACCAATTATTGGAACCTTGAAGACATTTCTCCCCACAAGTTCAGAAGGGCACCGTAAATGTTACATTCAGGGAACTTTAAGCTATGTCAACATCAGATATCTGCATCCATTTATCAGCTCATCTCTTCTATGATTCTATCTACAACTGACATACAGCTCCAGAGCCTCATTGTGATTCTAAATAAAGAAACCTTTCAATGAATGAAAATCAGGCTAGGCTAATGAATCGGATGGTACTGTGCCGATATTCTCTTGGGGGGTAGCTTCCGCAAGATAAAGAGGACGAGTGCTGATGGCAGGATCTCAGCCAGCTGTTCTCACAATAAGTTTTCAAGGAATCTAAGAAAAATGTCGATGATGCTGAAGAATTAAGATGCAAAACAACTATATCACTGGTTCAGAACATTACCATGTAATAGATGAAGCTCAAGACTGGATGATTCAGCACGTCAAGAGATGCATATGAGTCAAAAGCAGATAATGCATCCTGTAAATCATGATTCTTCAGTTAAAACCTGTGTTCTTTACATGAATCCAACTCCTTGCAGGATAAATCATATTTCCAGTACAAGGAAAAGCATGTTCATTGAAAGCAGATGGATGATGTATATTGAGGATTATAAATTAAAATAGGTGTATATATTTAGCAATCTTAGGGACGTACACTGAACAAGATAAAATAACTCAGGTCCTTCAAAGGCATAACTTCCATACATGCTCTTCATATTCACCTTGAGTTTGCTCCATAGATATAGCCAATCCTACCCCCCTTCAATTCTACAAGTTTCTTATCCATTTTTGTTCAATTAGTGGATCACAGAGGGGAAGCAAGTTAAAACAGAACAAATATCATTAGGTTTAGAGTTTTTTAAGTGTGGGTCCTCTTAGTAGAACATAAAACAATGTTTGGTCCCCTTAGTGTAATAAATAACATCTAGGTCCCGTAGCAACTAACACTGTTTGAGAGGTGTTTAACACCCCCCCCCCTCTCTTACCCACACCCAGCGCCACACCCCCACAGGGTCACTCAACCACCCCACACAAACTTTCGGGGAAAAAATGGAAAAGAAAAAAGACAACAAGAAAAACAACCATTGTCCCTCCTTCAACCATTATCGTTCAGCTGGTAGCCACTTAACGGTAGAACAACTGCAGAATTAGAGTTGATACTCTATGCCTCAAAGCCAGTAGTGAATTTAAATATACAAAGTCAGCACCAAAACAAGCTGGATGGTATTATCATACAAAACCTCATGGTACAGCCCCTTAAGTAGCGTTCTATGGGTAGGAAGCAGAAAGTTATAACTATCATGGCAGTGGCATCATGCTTTCTTGTTGACAGACATTGAACCATGAACGCAAACATTTCTCCTATGTCGAACAGCCTGTTGTTTGCTCTAAGGAAAAGCAAGAAACCAAACAAAGCAAATGGAGGATCAATTCCACAAATCGCTGATTCCCCATTTCATATCCTCCAGTCCTAACTGCTACCAGATTCCTCAACTGATCTACATTTGTGCTCCAAGTATCATTCCTAATCATAGTTTTCAAGGTGACACTGTCTAGGAATCCAGGTGTCCTGGTTGCCTAGGTGCCTTATTTGTGTTGCCTTGCATCCAAGCACCCTTAACGTTGAGTCGCTAGCAACTATGACAATTATTTTAATTAAAAACACTCTTCTTTCCATGTGTGCTCAAGTATTGACTAAAAGTGAAGATAACATAGATCAAGCTCAGACATGCAAGAAGGCTATGGTCTCTTTATGGACATGGAATATATAGCATTCACAAAGAAAGGAAAAAGTATAGGTCCAACTGATGCACAGCACGGCCTAGGCCAAGCAATTGTTGACCTCTGAATGCACTCAAATTCATTTCCATGGTAGTACTGCATTTGAATGATCAAAACAGTAACCAATCAAGATCTTTTCACAAGGAATGAATTTTAGATCCGATAGACTAAGTATAAAACAGAATTCAGATGTAAGACAACACTGAAACTTAAGAGTGATACACAATGAAAATAGCCTACAACCGGGACAGAATAGCTCCTCAAAGTAGGGGCAGAACCATGATCCAGATTGGAATTAGGCTGAAGTGTAGATTACCATTATGACATGAGAAGGATACATTGAGAGATGATATCAAGTAAGTGGCAGATCTTAATGGTAATCAAAATAGAAAATGGTCACTAACATAGGCTTGCTAATAGATGAAAAAGTGAGGGAACAACACAAGGGAATTTGGCAAATAGTAATGACAAGAACATAACACCCGGGCTTCACACTGCAAGGTGGATCGGTTGGATCAAACACCAACTTACCTTGATCAAAGAAAAGCTTTCTCCAAAGAGAAGGGCTAACAAAGCAACTTGATCTCAATTGATGAGTGAGGTGGCCCACCAGCTCACACAAGTCTCCTTATATAGCCAATCTAAAGGCATAAGCATTGAATAAACCATCCAACCACTAAGACACACCCACTTGTCAACCACTACCTAATTCTTGACAAAGGAAAGCTCCTTTTGACAATGCGTTCCTCATTTTCAAACTACAACCCCTTTTATTGACTTTGTTGAATTCTCAAGGGCTAGACTTGGGCTTAAGTCTATGCCATGAAGATCATGACATGTGGGCTGACTTTAGCCCACCAAAATAGTCCTAGTCCAAGAAAGCCATGGGCTGATTTGTGTCAGACCCTTGTGACACATTGAGCTTCTTTTTCTAGCATATGTCTTATGCACTACATCAACCAGCCTATGAACACCCCAATTGGTCCTAAATTTCTCATGCAAACACACACGCACGCACGCACACACACATTCAGAACAATGCAAATGTATATTAACACAAATACTAGTAAATTGTACTCTTTACTTTTAGTAGTGCTTCTATAAGAGTTGAATATGTATGCTACAATCCAATTATAGATTCTATTTGTTAACTCTCTCGTACTCATGAAGAGTTCCCAAATTTGTACTGTTGCTTTATTATATTATATATATAGATGGCATCTAGTGACAATTTCTGCCAATGAAAAACCTTCCATTGCAATGTTAAGACTATGAGAGAGAATTTCTGCAGTGAGAAACAGTAAACCTGGTGGGACTCCAGGCCAGAGATTGGAGAGGACTTTCTCTACAGTCAAAGAGTAGCCAGCACATCCTTAACCTTACTTCCTTCTTCTCTCAGTTGTATAATCATCTCCAATGATGGTTAGGGTGCTGTTTCCTTCCAATCTTCTTCAAATCTGATATACTGATCTTTTGAATAGGATCAACTAAGGGCCAATTCTTCCAAAATCTCAATAAGAACCAACTCCAACTTAGGAACTAGAGGATTCTTAGATAGAATAGAACTTAAGGGTAAAAGGGTAATTTGGAAAATCTGCTTGTCAGATTGCAACCAGATTCAAATGGTTTTGTTAGGAGGTAGGGAGATCATATGCTCCATGGGGGATGTAGAACTGATGGCTGGATTGCTGAGCAGGTTCTCTGCAAAAACACATTGTGTATGTTCTTCTAGAAGGTAGTTGCAAGTTTCAACATGGCAGCCTTTTTTGAACCTGAAATTAAGGTTTATGGTTGTTATATTGGGCAGCAAGGTGGACTGAACGTATGTTACGATGTGGGGTTTCTGTGAATTGAATTTGGGAGGATTCTATGGTGTGTATCAGCTATAGTTGGATTCCTATTATTGGGGGTCTCAAAAACGAAAATAAAAAGTAAATGGGAAAGAAAGAGGATGGGAGTTTGATCTCGCAGATCTGTGAGGATTAATTCCATAGTCAACAAGAGGAGCTAGATTTTAAACAGCAAGCACCCAAGATCCTCCTGCACTTTAACAACCAGGGCAAACAGCACTTGGACTATAAACACCAAGTGCAGTTAGCTACCTAGACTCTAGACAGTAGCTGTTCAGTTGTCAAGACTTTAAACACTGGAGAACTATTTCTCACAGAGAAAGAAGTCACAATCATAGCTTGCGATCAGCAGTTTTCATAATTAGATCTGCCTTTAATAATTAGCCCTATTACATCCCTAAATAAAAGACTCAAAAACAAAAAATGCCTACTCTAAAAATGGAAGGCCTAATTCAACCCTGAACCTATTTAGTAACTTAGACAAACTAGGAAACTGAAATAGGCTCAGGAGTAACTCCTAGTCACATTCTATTGATTAGTCATGTGCTAGTCACATGCTAACTTAAATTGAACATACTAATGAACCCAATAGAACATGGTTCTAAGTTCTAACCATAACGATTTCATACTCAAGTACTCATGTTTTAGGTCCACTAAGTTGGTTAATTACAAAGGAAGTCCAATGAAAGCCCAACTCATACACATATCAACCCTAGATTGACTCTTGACTAAAGAAGGCCTTTTTGGTGCTGGACCAGCATCAGGTTCTATTCTTGTTTCAGACTTACCATCAGTCCAGCCATCTCTGCACGTTTAGGGTTCACTCTAACAGATTTCACAGTTTAATTATAGGTTACTCATGCTGTTGTCAGAGTTCCAATCAGTTTAAGACATAAGCCTGATGCTGCAGTCAATGTCCAACTCAGTTTCTTATCCACTGAGTTTCTATTTCTGTGGGTATTTAAACCCTACCATACTCCCTGTTTATGAGATAACCCGTAAATTCAGATCCAACCATTGCATTAATATCATATTCTGAGGGTTTGTTCCACTGTTCTATAATGTCCTTTGACTTGGATTACAGCCCCATCAGGTTGATCAGTTTTGATTTTCTTCAAATCTCCCAATACTGAACTTATCAAAGCCCTGCAACATGGTTTTCTCTGAGAATCCTAACCTAATCTACTAGGTGCCTAGGGTTCCATTACCTAAGATTGTCCTATCAGCCTTTTCATCCTCCATATCTCTTAAGACACATTTTAAAAGATGATTCCAGGAATCTTGTTGTACCATAAGATGCATGACATAGGCACCATGGACCACAGTTTGAAATAGTTTTTTGTCTGATGCCCAACTTTTATTGAAATAACTGAAGTTTCAGCAAAATAGTACTTCTTTTACTACAACGTAGACAGGACTGAAATTTACCAAAGTGCCCTAATTTTCAACTGAAATATTGCTGAATCCTTGAATTTTGCCAGTCATTTCATATGGCTAATTGGAATACCAAAATTTTAGCAAGTTTAACTACGCTGTAACCATTTCTATAGGGTCCTATGATCCACCTTACAAAAGTACAGCTGCAAAAATGAACTAGGTCGTCTATTTTTCAAGCATAACAAGTAGGTCTTTCAAGAAGCATTAACAATATTAGCTCCTAAAACCACATACTCACCACAAAGCATCTGATTAGAAAGCATGTGAAACATATTGCAGTAACTGATCCAACCTGCAACAATACACAAACCCTACATTAGACCCCTTAAAGCAGTAGAAGTTAGCTCAAAATGCTGGAACAAAAACACAAACTGAAACAAGGACAAAGTAAGACAACACAGAAATTTAAAATGGTTCCCACACCTATTCAATGTGCTACATCCACTGGTGAAGTTGAAAATGCATTAACTACCCAATGGAAGATAATTAAAATGAAAATTTCTCAAGAACACTCAAAGTGGCACTGCAAGTGCTCATCCAAAACCCAAAGTCGAAAAAACCCCAAAGTCATACTTATGGAAAGACGGTAAGGCATATAGATACTAGTTGAAAGGAGTCTGGCTGTACCATACAGTGGCACAAGCCTAGCCCATCACTGATCTAGGAAAGGCCCATTCAGATTTACACCAAAAATATGTTGGAGCTGGTCATTCTAAGAAACAAGCACAAGAATTCAAGACCCACATAACTCAAATAAATTGAGAATTTTCTTAATAGGAAGCGAAGGGAATGTAAACCTTACTAGTTGTCACCAGTTGCCTGATTAAAGATACAACATGAGTGCAAACATTTTGAAAGGCTTAGCTAGACCCAACATGTGAGTCTACAACAACTCATCCCTATCCCAATCAAGCGGCTTCGGTTATAGTGGATATCCTTGGAAAGACAATAAACAATTAAACGCACTGGCAAAGGGAAAAAAACACAATAACATCGACAAAATCTAAGGGAACTCCTATGTAAATGGGGTCCTCAGGCACTCTATTCAAGGCCCAAACTGTGTTCATTTTTTCCTCACTACTTCTCTTAAGGTCATTAAAGGCCTGCCCTTAGCTCTTCTAGTTCCTTCAAGCTGAATCAAATAACTGCATTGAATTGGTGCACCTCGTGCCTCTATTAACATGACTATGCCACCTCAAACAGCTCTTTGTAGCTTTACATAAATAGGGGCTACTACCAACTCAACTCTAATATGGTCATTACTTACTTTGTTCTTCTTAGTCTTGCCACTTATCCATCTCAACATCCTCATCTCTGCCTTCATTAGTTTATCTGTGTCAATAAAATCACTGCATTGAATTGATACACCCAGTCTCTCCATTAACATGACTATGCCACCTCAAACAGCTCCTCTGTAGCTTCGCATAACTAGGGGCTATCCCAACTCAACTCTAATATGGTCATTACTTTATACTCTGTAGTTTTGCCACTCATCCATCTAAACATCCTCATCTCTGCCCTCATCAGTTTTATCTATGTGTCACTTCTAAACTATGTAACCATATTCATAGTTCAAACACTTGACTTCAAGAATTTTGGTGTTGTACAAAATGAAATACTAATTGCAAATGAAAAAAAGTACCATATTTGCGTCAAAAGTTTAAAAATATTTGGTATCTGACTCGAAATTTTGGAGAATTCAGAAATTTAGGATTGAAATATCAGAAATTTCCATTTAAATCTCAGGCATTTTGGAAATTAAACATGAATTCCACTCAAAGAACATACTAGATCACCTTTTTTGGATGACATCTTATCCTATTCCCAACCCACTCAACACCACAGCTAATGGCATCTTATGACTCGTATGACAATGGATCAATAGATTTCTCCACAGTTTCCTAATAGATATTCTAAGGTAGGTTACCTTAAGTATGCTAATGATGCAATGCACCTGCCAAAAATGGAGGACTACAACTGTTTCTTCTTACAGAGTATGACTGTATGACAGACGTGTATGTCCTACACTCGAAGAATAATGCATTTCAGCTCCAACAGACTTTTTGGTGGGACTGATTGATGTAAATCATTCCAGAGGCAGCACACGGCGTAGGGTTGCTTCTCCAAACCCTACGGCCCCTAATCCTACAAGGGGTATTTTGGTCATGTTTACCCCTACTTGGGGTCAAAAGTGGTCTAGTTAGTCTCCCCATGTTGTTAGGAGTTAGAATCTACTGTTATTTTCTTAATTGAGTTAGTTGCAAGAGTCCTAACATGATTAGGAATCCTAGTTGGATCCAATTTCGAGTAGTCCTTGTTAAAGTTGATCCCTTATTTTGCAAGTCGTATTTGTTTAGAAACTCTTACTTAAGAGTCCTCTTCTAGCTTAGAAACTTAAGTCTAGTTGTAATCAATGTACAAACTTTTGGCAAAATTTTGCCGAATTTCGGCCGTTCCGGTGAATGGCAAACCGTAACGGCCTCCAAAATTCGGGTTGCAAGATATCGCCAATTTTTCGCCGAACGGTCGAATTTTCGTGATATATTGCTGAATCAACCGACATATCACCAAAATATCGATATTTTGCTGATTTCTCGCGATTTTTAGGCAATTTTTCTCGTGATTCTATAGCGGAATCTTTTGGGTCTATGGACAATCTTACCAATTCCGTCCCATGATTCAAGACTCAAAAGGTAATGTGCCAAATGTGATTAGGGAGGAGAATCTACATAGAATAATTTATGGAAATAATTCAAATTAGGAAGACATTTTATAACAAATTCTTCAAGATTAATGAGCAATCTTACCAATTAAATTCCAGTGATTCAGGCCTCAAAAGTCAGCATGCCAAATGTGGTTAGGGAAGAGTATATACACGAAAGAATTTATGGAAACGATTTAAATTATGAAGGGCCTCAATAATGGAATCTTCAAGGTCAACGGGTAATCTTTCTAATTATGTTCGAATGATTTAGGCCTCAGAAAATAACATGTTAAATGTGGCTACGAAAGAGAATTTAAATGGAAGAATTTATAGGAAATAATTCAAAATTTTCAAATATTGGCATCAAATTAGGGTAGACACAAAATTTGGGCCCAAAATGACCAAAAATGACCACTCGAAATGAGGGTCAAAATATGTTGATTTTTATTTCCCCAGTTCGCCGGTTAGCAAACCGGCGAACTGGAAAGAAATTTTGTTCCTTGGTTGTAATAGGGAATTTTTTTCCAAATTGGATTCCCTAAGTTGAGTCCACGTAGGTTTTCTACGTTGAGCTCAAATTGGTTTTCTTTATTGAGTCCTTGTTATTTTCCTTCAATATAATAAGGCTATAGAGCCCCTCATACCTTGTAAACAATTCAAATTTGAATTATTGAATAAAAATCTGAGATTTGAAGAGTGAGTCGTGGGTTCCTAAGAGGAGTCCCACGGCTGTGTGTGATTAAATCCTGCAAGTTCTTCTTGAACTTCCCCTCCTTCAAGCCTGCACCAGCAACCAAATTTGAGTAATCAGCAAGCCTCAAGTACCCCTTCTCAAGCAAGGACCCGTTTGATAACCCACCAAAAAACAGTTTATGGTGTTTCTTACTTCAAGAAACAGAAAAATCAGCAGAAACTGTTTGATAAAACCGTTTTGTTTCGCATGATTTTTGTAACGTCAATTGAAATTTATGAAAATTTATGCTTCGAGAAACACTTTCGATGCAACAACAATTGGGTGCAGGTTGGGTTTATGTGAAACAATTTTAGAAGGGGTATTTATGGAACTTGGCACTGTAAACACAAGTACACAACTACTTGCTAAAATCGTCTCAATACTCTGATAAATTTCTTCAATCAATGGCAGGAGGACGAGTTGGAGTTGGAATTAGAGTTGTTGGGGCAATAAGATTCAAACGTGGTGTTGCTTCTACTTCCAAAAGCAAGTTTTATCAAACACCTAAAAAAGTGTTTTTGCTTCCAGAAACACCTAGAAATGTTTTTGGTGTTTCTCGAAGCAGAAACACTTGGTGTGTTTTTGGTGTTTCTCGAAGCAGAAACACTTGGTGGGTTATCAAACAGATCCTAAGTTTAACCCCAGCACCTCCCCTACCCCTTCCCACCTTCCTAACCCCCATGCAGCCCTACCCCATTCTCCTTTCTTCCCTACAGTAGCAGCAGCTTCCTTCCCTCTAAAACCCTAGATCCCCAACCCCAATCAACCCCTCCTTTCGCTAGAGGATGGCACCTTCCCTTAAGCCCCATCTCTACTTTTAGTTTAGAAAATTCTCTGCAATTATCTTCTTCCTCTAGAAACCCTACACCCTTGTTTCGCTGAAACTATCATAACTCCCAAACCCCTCAACCAAACTCAAAACCCTTTTATTGCCTACTCCAATATGCTCTCTACCTCCCCTCCAACTCTAACCCCTAGACAACACCTAGAGTCCCAATCCAACTAAGAGACCTATTTTTAAAACCCTAACTCTTTGGAATTAATTCTGAAATTACAAAATAATAAAAAATCAGATTGATTCTAGCCTACCCGAACCCCATAAATCTTTCTAATTAATCCTAGATCCCTTCAAAACCTAACCTGCCTAAACCCTAACCACTATTTCAGATCTGAAACTGCAGTTACAGCTCGGTTTAGTGATTGAAAACCTTAAGTCCTAAGATCCAAACCCTGGTCAAAGCATATTAAACCCTAGTCTAACCCTTACCAACCCTGAATCCATCCATAACTCATCCACTGAGGGTACTTTCAGCCCTCGAAGACTACTGATCTCAGGGAAGAGGATCCCATAGTGAGCTTGGTTCTAGGCCAACATTCAAACACTTAAACTCTAGAATTTGGTTCACATCACTAATCTTAGATGACATAGTAGTAATTATTATTATTATTATCACTATTTGGATAATGGAAGAAGAGTACTTGGCAGTGATCATACCTCCCAAACCAAAGCCCCATACGGCAAGAAATGCTTCCATAAGACTAACAAGAGATAATGAGGCCTACAAGATTCAAACCTACAACTTGCTGACTTGAGCTGTATGAGATAGGGGCTTCCTTCCATTATGCTACCAACTCCATCAGCATAGTAATTACTATTACGACTTCAGGATGGTAATGATTACGTCCTTCCACTTGAATCAGCAATATTCTAGGTCATACTTAAGACAAGGCCTTGACTATGAATTTATTTCCTTATTACTTCTCCCAGCGTCATTTACGCCTGCCCCTAGCTAGCTAGCTCTCTTAGTTCCCTCAATCAAATCACTAGTCCACATAGGTGCAACCTAAGGCCTCCACTAAACATCGCTATGCCACCTCAAACAACTTTTACAAACTCCCATGGGGAGGTCTTGGGTTCACACCCATCCGGCGGCACCTATATTAATAATATCCCCCCCTAATACAAATTCACCAGCTACACCAAAAAAAAAAAATTTACAAAGCTTGGCCTGCTTATTTGTTCTTATCTTTATTTATCTTTCTTAGCTTTGCCACTCATCTATCTCAACATCTGCATCCCTACATTTCGCCCTGTGCATCACAGCCAGCCATACGAGTTATGGCTGTCCTATATGATTTTCCTTCAAGCAATTAAGCACTAAGTCGATAACACAACACTCGGGCAGCACCTCTCCACCTCATCCCTATACTTAAATTCCGTGCAAAACCTTATCTTTTTTGCCTTATTTATGTATGATTGACCCTAGATATCTTAAATAATCACTTTGCCATATCTCTCCCTTTTTCACCAACACCCCCCTCTTTTTTGGGTACAATCCCTTTTCATCCCTTCTTTGTCATTGTAGTGTGATGAAAGTTATACACCACACACTCCAACATTGCATTACTTCCTGTATGTGGCAAAAAAATGTAGGGCAGAGACACATATATCTTCTTTTCTTCTCCTTAAATATGCACTTGAATGATATTAACTTAATATTTCTTTCTTTGCCTAAACGCTTTTTCTATATGGTTTATAATTTTATACACTGCATCTCAATATAATTACTTTTCACTTTCCATATGATGCTGTTAGAAAACAAGCTTTAAACAATCAAAATAGCAGTTGAACTTGAACAAAGAAAAGAGAGAAGAAAAAGAAGAGAAGAGAGATGAAGAACCAGTAGAAAAGACCTGTGATTCTTAGCTAAAGAGTCTAGAATCACAGAGAACTTTTATTTATAGCTTCGAATGAATCTAATACAACTTGAGAGACAAGTAATTGTCCTCTAGAAGAAGGAAACAAAATATTACAGCTTTAGTAACTTCCTAACTCCTAAAATAAAAAGTTCTGAAAATATAAACTACCACCAAAATAGAAACTATGCTTTCTAAAAAACTCCCAAAACTTATGTAGCAAGATTCCCACATTAGAAATAGAAAATATAATCAAAACAACAGCAAAATACTGTTCACGTGAACAGTAAAAACACTGTTCACGTGAACAGTAAACTCCAAATTTACATATACTTCAACACTCCCCCTCAAGCTGGAGCATACAAATCTCCATGCCCAGCTTGCAACAGATAGACTGAAAGCTTGGTCTGAACAGAGCTTTGGTGAAAAAATCAGCTAGTTGGTCAGTAAAGCTCACAAAAGGAGTTGAAATATGAACGGCAGACATAGATAAAGCAAGGCAACGAAAGCTAGGAGGGAGATGAGAGGTAGAAACAAAATCGGAAACAGAATAAACAATGTTAGAGTGTAAAGTGCAAGTACGAGTACCTTTCCTTATAGCAATTGGTAAGTCATCTGAAGGCAGAGTGGGATCTCCACTAGAAGAATCTGCTGGTGGAGAGGATGAAGAAGGAACATCCGTAGGGCCAACTTCAGGCTCCACTAAAGGAGAGCCGCTAATATTGTTAGGAGGAACTCTACTATCCACAATATGTTCTGGCAATTTATGTCTTCGCTGATAAACTTGTAGAGGAACATTGCTAGTGGAAGGAACTAAAGAGGGAATAGGAGGAGTATCATCCAAAACATTTTCAACAGACACAGATTGACTTAGATAATAAGGAGTGTCTTCAAAAAAGGTCACATCCGCACTTGTAAAGTGTTTGCGAAGAACCGGATCATAACAGCGAAAACCTTTTTGAGTGCGTGAGTACCCAAGAAAAATACACTCAATAGAACAGGGGGAAAGTTTATCCAAAGGATGTGGTATGTGAACAAAACACACACAACCAAAAATTTTGGGTGGAACTGAAAACGGTTCTCTATTGGGGAAAAACAATTGAAAAAGGAGATTTTTCAGAAAGCAAAGGCATAGGCATGCGGTTAATTAAATGACCAGCAGTCAAAATTGCATCACACCAGTAACTCTTTGGAACATTCATTTGAATCAAAATAGCGCGTGCAACCTCCAAGAGGTGACGATTTTTGCGTTCAACCAATCATTTTGTTGGGGAGTGAATGAACAACTGGTTTGATGAATCACTCCAAGAGAATCACACAAGTTAGATATATCATGTTGCACATATTCTAAAGCATTATCAGACCGAAAAATTTTAATAGGAAGAGAAAATTGAGTCTGAATTTCATGAATAAAACTTTTAAATGTAGTTAAGAACTCTGTTCGATCCTTTAAAAGATACAACCATGTAAGACAGGAGAAATCGTCCACAAAAGTAACAAAATATATAAAACCATGCCTATTACTAATTCTACAAGGGCCCTAAATATCGGAATGAACAAGAGAAAATAAGGACTCACTACGAGAGATAGAGTGTGGAGGATAGGTGGCACGATGATGCTTCCCTTACTCACACGCTTCACAATTTAATCTAGACACTGATTTAAAAGAAGGAAATAAAATTTTTAATCTAGGTAAAGACAGATGGCCAAAACGACAGTGCCACTGGAGAGCATCTACACAATCATCAGAAAGAGCCGCAATAGGGGTAGCATAGTCCAGATAGTAGAGTCCGTTCCTTTCACACCCTCCACCAATCGTCTTCCTCGTGTGAAGGTCCTGGAAAACACAATAAGTGGGAGTAAAAGTCACAGAGCAGTTTAGTGCTTTAGTTAATTGACTAACAGATAATAAGTTAAAAGGAAAGTTAGTGATAACTCTATGAAATAGAGTTAAGATTTATAACTTTTATACTTGAGATGGCTTGATTTAGGAGTATTTTGTCTTTGTTTTAGTGATAGTATTCATTAGGTGTTGTTTTATTTAGTCTCAACATGTTGCATTTTGTTTAGTTCATTTTTGTCACATTGCATGAATTTCCCTTCTTTTTATGGATGAATTTGACTGTTTCTCTTTCTCTTGAACATGTAGGTGAAGATTCATAATAGAAGAACATGTCCTCTAACTTTGTTGTAGAGTTGTTGCTGCATTGCTACAACAACGGAGCAGAATATTCTCAGATCCAATTCAAATGGAATTGACCAAAAAGGGCTAACTTAAGTGGACTAAATTCTTGTAAATACATGATGGTTTTCAGCCCTTGATCTCAGGAGGAAGGTTCTAATCCTATGGCCAGAATCTAACCTAATGATTGAAGACATTTATGGAAGAAAGAGAAGAGAGGCAAGGAGGAGAGGAGGAGACATTCGACCAAGGTGGAAGAGAGACTTGGCTGAGAGGAAGGAGGTAGAGAACGAATGCTGGAGCTCTTGTGGAAGCAAGGAGCTGCTGGAGTTGCTGATTTGCTGAAGAAGAAAGTTGGAGCTCATGTGGAAGCATTGAAGCCTTAGTTTATTCTTGTTTTTATAACTCTATCTTCTTATTTTCTAGTCTCATGTCAACTATACTTGGTTTTATGCATTTGAATTCTGTTATGGGCTAAATCTTAGCTGTGTTGGGATGATAGTAGTACCTAAACCTGAATTTTGATATGTAACTAATCATGTGTTCTTTAGTTTTATTGCAATCCACTTTATTGTTAATGAATTCAGCATGTTATATTGACTAATTTCAGTTCTTGAATGATCTTTCTTGAATGAATGTTATGATTTCATTAATTGGAAAATTAATGAAGTCTAGGTGTTTGTTGAATTGTGTGAGTTAGCATCATCTTTAATTAGGTTGTGTTAATTAGTAGGTTGGGTAGGAATACCCAATTACCTCACATTACCATTGATTGGATTGGGTTTAAATTGCATTCTTAATTCAATTCTTCATAGGAATATGATGATGTTGATTTAGGATGCTAGCTTATGTGTATTGGAAAATACCATATTGCCATTCATTCCAAGTTCTTGATTTATCTTGGGGTTGTAGTATTGCTTTAGTATTTGTGTTTTAAAATTCAGGGGAAGGGAAACTTGATTCCTAACACACTTGTCACTCATTAAGTTTCTTCCATTGCTCAAATCTACATTTTAGTTCCTTAGTTTTCTTTACCTGTCATTTGTTTAATTAGTTAGACAAACACCAATCAACCTTGTTAATTTCATTTAAATCAATTTTATTTTTACATTGAAAGTTAAGGATATAATTCTCCGTGGGATCGATACTGTACTTATCATTTATTACTTGATTGCGATACGTATACTTGCGTGATATCTTGAGATACAAGCAACAGTTAGCAACATGAAGTACGGATGATAAAGTAAGAGAAGGTGTAGGAGAAACACTTCCAGAGCCTAGAATAGGTGTGGAAGTCCCATTAGCTATGACAACAGAATTTTTAGTGGTAGATTTAGAAAAAGAGCTAAAAAGTGATGACTTACCAATCATATGGGAAGAGGCCCCTGAATCGATGATCCAAGGGGTGGGAGTAGAAGTGAGAAGTGTTGTGTTACCTGCATAAGAAAGTGTGGCAGCAGAAGTACTAGTGGATGTGGAAGCGCCAGTTTCAATATTTTGCAATCGGCGAAGGATTTGACTTACATCATCTCTTAGAGTCTTAGACAAGTCCCCTGAAGAAGATCCAGAACCACTATCATTGTTTGCTACAATATCAGTACCACTATCAGAAACGGCATGATTGGCAAGGTGCTTGGCCCACTCTGGTTTTCCATGTTTGGCCCAACAAGCTTCCACTAAGTGCCCTGTTTTACCGCAATGAGTACAAAGTCGAGATGTCTTATCAGACAATTGAACACCACAACCTCCAAAAGACCTACTAACTCCCCCTGAACCACGACCACGTCCCCTTCCATAAGAGGTAGTGAAGGCTGAATTTTCTCCTTTATAACTTTTGTTTGGAGAACTCCCTTCAGGCAAGGCAATACGTTGAAGTCTAGAATATGCTTCACTAAGATTAGGGACATGCTCACCAGCAAGAAGATGTCCTTTGACAGATTTCAATTCAAGGTTCAATCCTGCAAGAAACTTAGACACAAAAAATTCATTCCGTTGGGCCTTTAGCTTCTCTATATCAGTGGTGAGAGGTTGAAAGACATTCAAACTCCTCCATAATGCCTTTAAAGGAGTTGTAATAATCCTGCAGAGACTTGTCAGCTTGCTGAAATTGAAATAGCTTTTCATAAATACTAAAAATCCGAGTCATATTTTTAGCTTGGGAATAAGTCTTTTGCAAATCATCCCATATTCCCTTTGCAGTCTTATGGAACATAACATTCACTGCAATATCAGGTGCCATACTATTCCACATCCAAATTTTGATAATTGCATCATCTTGGATCCAACTAAAATAGGATTTGTCAGTCTCAGCAGGAGGTTCATCCTCAATGAACTTAAGCTTACCTTTTGCAAGTATGTACACCCGAACCGCTTGTGACCACAACAAGTAATTAGAACTACCTTTGAGCTTGATAGATGTAATTTGAACGTTTACATGATCTCCTTGAGATCCTTTTGATTCAGCCGTACTCATGATTGAGTCACGTGTAAGTGAAGACATTAAAATGAGGTAGATAGCACTCAAATCAGTTTTCCAAAACTTGAAGTAGAATGAGCAGGAAAAAAATTTCTGCAACCTTAGGACAGAATAGGAGAAAAAAAAGAGAGAGGTAACAAAGGTATCCAAGTTTTGGAATGTGTAAGAGTAAGGTAATAGGTAGAGAAGATCAGTTCACATGAATATCTGATCTAATAGTCCATAATATACAGCATTAGGTGGCTGCACACCAAGGAAACAGAAAAAAAAAGAATTTCAGAAGAGAATATTGAGAACAACACTATTTTGATTCAAAAAAGCTCTGATGCCATTTTAGAAAACAAGCTTTAAACAATCAAAATAGCAGTTGAACTTGAACAAAGAAAAGAGAGAAGAAGAAGAGAAGAGAGATGAAGAACCAGTAGAAAAGACCTGTGATTCTTAGCTAAAGAGTCTAGAATCACAGAGCACTTTTATTTATAGCTTCTAATGAATCTAATACAACTTGAGAGACAAGTAATTGTCCTCTAGAAGAAGGAAACAAAATATTACAGCTTTAGTAACTTCCTAACTCCTAAAATAGAAAGTTCTGAAAATAGAAACTACCACCAAAATAGAAACTATGCTTTCTAAAAAACTCCCAAAACTTATGTAGCAAGATTCCCACATTAGAAATAGAAAATATAATCAAAACAACAGCAAAATACTGTTCACGTGAACAGTAAAAACACTGTTCATGTGAACAGTAAACTCCAAATTTACGTATACTTCAACAGATGCAAAATGACACATGCATGGGGTCAGCCACAGTAGTCATATATTTATAACATGAAACCAGAGAAACCAAAAGAAAAAAAGCAGAAGAATAAGAAGAAAAGAAGAGTGGCGGGAGAGTTGCGCTCGAAGCAATACAACTCTTCCCCTCACAGTAGCCACTTAGTTATAATAAAGTCCAATACAGCTTAGGAATCTAAACTAGGTAAACTGAATACAAGAAAAGGAAGAAGAGATTAAAAAAATATTAGCAAGAGATCTCTGCCTGCTATAGAACACTTGGGTGACAAGTAATGGGACAGAAGGGAAAATAACATTAAGAAGATTCACTGCTCCGAACAGTATTCATGAATATTGTTCATAACACTGTTCACGCAAACAGTGCTGTAATTAATCAATACTTCTAACATCCATACTCCTTATGAGTTCTAAGCTAGGCATGTGCTTCCTCACCGCTTGTTCCAAGATGCAAAACCATTTCCATGTTTAGCCCCACAAAAGGAAGGATGGAGGTGGAGGGGAACCCAACTTCACAATACAACTTAACCAAAATAAAGGATAATCAATTACTTATCTAGCATCTGCAAGACTGCAAAAGTAAATCATTCCATCAAGTATTCCTCTCTTCATTAAAAGTTGAGGCACAATTAGCCTTCTGATCCTTGAGGAAAAATTGAAGCTGACAAAGGATGGGCTGGATGAACCAGTTCGTAGAACATCTTCTTGAGTTAACCCTCTCTACTCACATTGTAATAAGTCTAAAGCAGCACTAAAACAGTATCCGGTCTGACTTCAAAATCCTCTAAAATGAGGTTCACATGGAAGAAAAAAGGAGAAGCTGGCTAGGTTCAGCTACGTCTTATTCTAGATGTCATACATTTATCCTGTGCCAAGATTTGTAACCATTGTGCTGTCTATCCCATTAGATGGCTGAACTGATAAGTTTAAAGCACTCACCTCATGGAGCTTCTTTCTTCGCCCTTTAGACTCAATAGGGAAGTGCCTGAGCATGAAAAATAGTCTGCAGGTAGAACAAAGGATACAACCATAAACCCCAAGTAGATCCAAAAGCATCTTAACTAAATGGAGCATAAGCTTAACAAGAATCTAGATAATTCAAGATGCTCTAAAATTGATAAGTCCCACCTTCCACCATACAATAGGAAACCAAATGCCGCAGTAAATGATACAACTGCAAAGAAATCAACCAACAATAGCACATCAACAGGTGAAAACACTTTTTAGAAGTATATAAGGATAGACTGAGAGGACCAAGAGATCTCTTGGACAGTAAAATGGTAAGACTATAATTCCAATGACAAACCTGCAATAAATATCTTTCCAACAGCTTCCACAACACTATTATCATTTATCCACAGGTATATCCAAATACAAACCTGGATCGAGGTATTAGAATAACAAAATGTCATAGCATTAGAATACATAAAGAAATAATCAAGGTTTCAACTAGCGAATATACTTAACTGAATAAACCCTCGAAGATATAAATTTGTAGATGTATAACATGTATTAAGCAATAACAGCTAGCAACTAAATGAGAGATCTTAGAAGGTGCCCGCTAGCTCAAAAGGTCTTTGCCTTGTTCCATGAGCCGGGTTGAGTCCACCTTTACTCACCCCCCCCCCTTTCTTAAACAACCCAACCCTCTCCCCCTTTACCTCAATAAAAGGTGAATATGATCAAAATTCACACCCCAAAAAGAAGAAGAAAAAAAAAGAGCAAATTGCAATGGAGCTTCATAACAAAACAAAACAAGGACATGCACAGATCAGGAGGTGCTCAAAAGTCAAAAGGATGAAGAGTAGTGGCCAACAAAAGTACAACAGCTGTAATAGAAGATTAGCAATTAAACAGAACTAATATTGAAGACTAAGTATCTAGGAAGAAGGTAACTGTAATTTTGCAAGAGATAAAATAATACCTGTATAAAGTACATTCCACCGTTAACTGAAATGTATACAATCCTCAGCTTATCTGTTGGGAGACTTCTTGCCTGTTAATGATTAGAAATTAACAGTCAGAATTTTCAATGTTTACATATCGTTTGATTATTTTTGAAAAAGTTTTCCCCTTAGTGCATCATTTCATACACAATTTTCTGGTTGGTGCTCCATTTATAAAGCACATGAGTACAAGCTTTAAGTATTAGCATTGTTCTGCTAGGTTGAGACCTTAGTTCTGTAAAAAGACAACCACATTGTGACCTTCTTTTGTAATCCCAATACAATGAGGCGGCACTATAAAAAAGGGCCTCAAGACAGAATTTTGATCCAACCTCCCCTTCCTGCTCCCTCCACCACTTCCATTAATTCCCTTGTTGCATGTTGCAACCACAGGCTCACAGCCCCTCATCCACCACCCTGCCTCTGTGCTGAAATGCAATTCCTCTAGGTTAGTTGCTTGTTTGATCAAGGGATTGATCATCTATTAGTCCTTCAATGGGTGATATGCTGTGGTATTTGGACTGAAAATGAACATGGATGGCAGGGGAACACATACATCAAACCAGTCTGGTGGCACATCAGATGAGACTAATATTGGTAACCAAATTTGGCGACAGGGCAAGTGAAACTACAAAAAAGTTAGAGAGAGGGGGAGAGATAATCTAGGGTAAAATAGGAAAACTGGGGACAACAATCAGCTGTAACAAACTTTGGTATAAACAGATGATTACAGAAAAACAAGAGGAGACTTTAAAAGTGCTTCTAGCATCATTCATTGATATCCTATATTTTATGAGATTTTACAGAACTTCCATTAAAAAAAGGACAAACCTGGTTCTGAATGCTTCCACACAAGCAGAGTCTGTTGGCATTTTTCCTACACAGCCTTACCCCCACAATTCTTGCTGAGAGGTGTTTCAATACCTTGACCTCAAGCTACAACTGTGGTCACCAACCATTGCGCCAAGGCCCAGCCCCTTATCTTACCAAACTTCCATATAATTCAATAAAATAAAACAATTACATTTATCTGATAAAAAACACAACCAATGTACCTATGCTTGCATGGGCAAGAATATAATAGGAACAAATAATGATTTTCTAGTTTTTCCGATTTCTTCACAATTTCTAAAAAGGAATTTGTTAGATACTTGACCAATGCACCATAATCTTTAAAGTTGGTGGAATGAGTTTAGTGAAGCCCTTTAACCTATCCCATATCAGGCTAACCCAATCTAGTAAACATACACTACAATGGGCCCCATTAGGCACATAATATGCCACCACGCTTCTATTGTCATCCTCAACAGCTCTCACTAATGCAACCCAGGGTTTAGGGTTAGATATCCAGGATCTTCTAGTAAGGTTGCAGCAGCTATTTAGGACCCTTAAAGGTTTCAGTTAGGGTTTTTAAAGGGCCTAAATAATGTAGTAGTGTATTTGATTGATCAAAACAGTAGCCAAATAAGACCTTTCACAGGGAATCAAGTTCAGATTTGATAGATTTAAGATGGAACAGAATTTAGATGTGAAAGAGGGCTTAAATTAAAGTGGTATTATAAGGATAATAGCATAACAATATGGGCTGAATAGATCTTCAAAACAAGGGTAGAACTATGATGAAGAAATTGAAAGGACAATATGAAGGAATTGAGAATAAAAATGTAACACCCACGCTTCACACCGCAAGGTGGATCGATTGGATTGGATCGAACACCAACCTACCTTGATCAAACACAAGGATTCTCCATAGAGAAGGAATGCTAACAAAGAAATTTGATTTCAATTGATGAGTTATGTCTTCACCTCTTACATAAGTCTCTTTATATAGCATAGACATAAATATTAATGGTAACATCCAACCACTAGCTAACACCACGTACCTATTAATAACTCAACTATTACCTAACTCTTGACGAAGGAAAACTCCTTTGACAATGAGTTCTTTTATTTTCAAAGCAAAAGCCATTTTGTTGACTTTTCAAGAACTAGACTTGGGCTTAGATCTAGACCATGAATATGTGGGCTAACTTTTACCCACTAAAACAGCCTTAGCCCATGAAAGTCATGGGCTAATTTGGGTGATAGCTTTAGACCTTTGATGGGCCTGACCCAATGGGCTTCTTCTTTCTTAAATATGTCTTCAATTCCGCATCACTAAAAGGTTGCTGGAATGCTGAAAACAGGTCTTAAATTTAAGAAAATTCAAATTCATAATTCAAATTTTGAATTCTAAGTCAAGATTAGGGTTTGGTTGGGTTGGGGATGGTCAAAACTGTTTCGTAATGATACTTCAACAACCTGAACAAGTTTAGAGGGTTAAGAACTCAGAAACTCCAAACTCTAGAACACTGAAAATTCCACAACTCCCAAGGTTGAAGATGAAGTGCAGAATCTTTAGAAGTCACTAACCAAGGCAAGTTTGCAGAAAATAAGATCCTTGTTCAGAAGACTTGGGTAACTCTAGGTTAAGCGGAGTAGGACTAGGTATCGCTTGGGGGAGAGAGAGAGAGAAGGAAATTGAGCCAATGGTCTGGGGTTGGGGTGGGAAGGGGCTGGAGATGTGGTCGTGGGGATTGGGGATGGTTTGCACTTATTTGTGAGTGGATGCTCTGCTGGAGTTGTAGAAGGATACTTGAAGAAGATGCTAAGATCTCAGAATTGTAGAAGACAAGAGCTCAAACTAGCTGCAGGTCACCCTCCTAGGGATCCCACCGTCCCACAACTATATCAAGCCTTTTCTTCAAAACTCACTTTATTGAATCAATCCAATCTGAAAAATTACAATAAGACTAGGCTATTCATAGGCACTTAACCAAAATAGACTCAAAACAATCAAACTTGGTTCCCAAGTAACCAAAACTTATCTAGTTAGGACTCAACTAATGAATTCCTTACTAAATAGGAATCTAATTACTTACCAAAACTGGATTTTCTAAACAAAACCCTATCACACCAACAAACAAATACCAAAGCTACTCAACTACTAAGACTCCAAATTAGGAAATATAAATAGAATTAAAATCTAGAAATAAAAGTGGACTTGGTCAACTAATTAAGCTCAATCCAGGGGTACGAAAATGACAAATCTACCCCTGGATAGAATTTGGCTCCCCAAGTTTGTCCTAACTTCCGAATGGACTTGGGCCTCTTTCTTTGCTCTTTTTGGACTAGTTGGGGGCTGAATACATCACTCACTCTAGGCAGGTCACACTTAGGCGGTAGTTAGCCCTCTCCAAGCAACTGCACTCTGCTCCCTCTTTTTCTTTAGGTGGCAGGTAGCCCTTTCTTGGTAAGTTTTACTTTACTCCAGGTAGCCTTCTCTTCAGTGGCCCTTTCTAGGATTCAAACCTTGGATGTGGTGCTAGCTCTGAGTCTCTAATACCAAATGCTAGGTACTTAACCAATGTGCCAAAAGCTCCAAAGCTGGTGGAATGAGTTGATCAAGCCCTTTAACCTATCTCATACTAGGCTAGGCCCAATCTAGCACCTATACACTAGAGTGGGCTCCATTATGCACATGAAAAAAATATAGGAGGCATACACTGCAGCATATAGGAGGGACACAAGGGATCACATACAGCTGGACATGTGGGGGGAAAAAGAAGCTAAAAGACACAGGGACAGATAGTGAGGTTCCACTTGGGGGGGGGGGGGGGGCTACATTCATGTTGGGAATTTTGGCAAGGGGAAAAGTAGTTAGGATTTGTTTTGGGGTATATTAGAGGAAAGTAGGGAATAGAGAGGGGAGAAGTATTCGGCAAAGGAAGGGGACGAATGCTCATAGGTGAAGGAAAACCCCAGGTATCCAAGGTTCAGTAATGGCAATAGTCGTGATGAAGGGGTTCAATGTAGTTTGAGTATGGTCTTTCATTAAACAAGAGTCCATTCTCGTTAACTTCTTATTATCCATTTCATGCTCTGTTAATCGATTCTATCTAGGAGGGAGGGGGCTAATTGTAGCTAAGGGGTAAACTGCAATGTTGAATCCAATGTTCTATTGGGGTCCTAAGAACTCGGTATTAGAGCCGTGTAGACTCCAAGGGAGGTAAGGAATCCAAAGGAGAGCTATCGTGAAGAACGTGCAAGGCCAATTGTCGACTATGGGCTCCAATCTAGGGATTCTTGTGCAACAAATAAAGATAGAAGAGAAGGCCCACCAAGAGTTTAAGGAGCAACTGAGAGCTTACCTATCAAAGAGGAAAATAGTGAGGTAGCTTCTGAATTGCCCGAGCTCATAGAGGTGAAGAAAACAAAACAAACATCAAACCAAGAAGAGGAGAGTGAGAAGGGGTCCATCACATCAGAGAACACTCGTAGGGCACCACTGCAGACTGTAGAGAGGGATGGTATGCACGTGGTGGTTGCCCAAGCTTACTTGTCAAAGAGAAAGAATAATAAGGCATCTTTTTGCTGGAGCTCATAGAGGTGAACAAAACTAAATATATACATTAAATAGAGAAAAGGAGAGAGAGAAGAGGTTCATTGAGCCAAAGAACACTCACATGACACCACTGCGAGGACTTCATTTTGTGAATCAATCGGCCACAGAAATGAGTTTCAAATGTCTTTATGCGTACTTTGTTCATAGGTGATCTAGATGGTGCTTAGTCTGTCGACATTATCTCAACAAAGGAAGAATCGTTCATCAGTGACGGAATGAAACTTGTGTGAATCATACGTGGATTGGGGCTATCACACCGAAAAGGCGATAGCAGGCACCTCCGGCGCCCTGATTTTCACACAAACTACTATTTTCTTTTTTATTTGGAAGCACATCTTTTTTCGTATATCAGACAGGCGCTCAATTCTTCAATCAATCAAAATCAAATCGAAAGGAGATTTTCGTAGAATAAGAAAGAAGGCTTTTATGAAAATTCAATAGAATAGAAAGAAAAGCGGAGTGAGAGATCTCGCCCGAAAAGCAAGTATCAATTTTAGGAGATTTTTTACTTTGTTTATGGCTCTTATGGTCCGGGTTTCAATCAACGGTATCTTAAGAAAGCATACTACAAAGAGAGGCAATATGCTCGCGGTGGCTACTGGAGCTTGGAAAGAAAGTTGGCCTTAAAGAGGTGGTTAGGGTTGGATCGCAGGAAGGCCAAAGAGCTGAGATTAGGTTATTTGGGCTGAATGCATCGGGCCAATGAGGGACTCAGCCCAATCTATGGAATCTAACAACTGGGCCATTGGATATCCTAAGACATTAAAATGGGCTCAGCCCATTTCATTCACTTATAGTCTAGTCTAACATTTTATTAGCCTGGGCCCAACTAATACAGATGGACCCAAGTCCAACCCAAGGACCACTAGGACCACAAACCCTATAGTGGTTCAATCAAACCTACATTAGAATGGACCATTGTCTTCTCCTCTCCTCATCATTCTAGTGAAATCTACAGAGTTGCTACGTGCAGCAGCAATGAATGGAAGAGAAGATCCGTCCTATAAGCATGGGCCCGATCTTATGGATTGTATGTCGAGCAAGAAATGCTCCCTTCACTTAACTGTCCTGTCGTGGTGGTGGTATCCATGGAGTTGCAGATAGTCATTCTCACTCAAGAAGTAGAAGCCCTAGCCATGGTCGCAGCTACAGCCAAAGCCAGAGCTTGAGCAAATCTTTGAAGGCCAAATCTTCATACCATTCACCATCTAGATCTCATTCCTGATCTGTTTCACCAAAGAGAGCCAGTGAAAGGCACTACCCTGTTGATCTCCTATAGGTGTTGACGCTTGGGAATACGACGACTCCTATGACTTGCTCAAGTCTAAAGTTAGGTCAAGCTGCTGGGTTGGACTGATCAAATCAGGAATGGGATCAATACCTACGTGGCCTGTCAAACTAACCCTCCTGAGGTGCTTCCCTAGCAGACTCTGGGACTACAACAGAAAAACATTATTTTGACTCAAGAGGCTTTAAACTATAGGTGATGCCACTGATTTGCCCTAACATGGAGAAGTTCGGGGAGGGAACAAAACCCTAGAAGTTTGCTTTTGAGGATGCTGAATTGGCATGGTTGTGTAGCAAGCATGGACGATCAAGCTTCCAGCCTACCTCACCTTGAGGACAAATGTTCGATTTCACCTCGAGGGCAAAGTGAAGCTAAAGGGGTGAAGTGTTAATAAGACCCTGATGTCCAAGGGGGTGTACATCGCAGCATATAGGAGGGACAAGGGGATCAAATACAAATGGAGATGTCGGGAAAAAGGAGCTGAAGGACATAAGGATGGATGGCAAGGTTTCACCTTTTTTTTTCTTTTTTTTTTTTGAAGTGGGGAGGGGGGAGCCACACTAATGTGGGATTGTTGGTAGGGGAAAGGGTAGCTTTAGGATTCGGTTTAGGGTATATTGGGGGAAAGTAGGGGAGGACTAGTGATGCAGAATTGGCAGCAGATACAAAAGAGAGAAAAGCCCAAAGCTCAAGCCCATTAAAGCCTAAGGACATGACCCAAAACAGCCCATGGCTTGCATGGGCTAGGACTATTGGAGTGGGTTAAAATGAGCCCATGGTTTCATGGGCTTGGATCACTTTAGTGGAAGAAGAATATCAGCCCACTATTTTGAACTAAGCCCAAGTCTAGCTTTGAAAAGTCAACAAAAGGAGCTAGTAGGTGGTGTTAGTAAGTGGTGGGGTATAGTTGGTGGATATTTTCATTATTGTTTTGACTAGTGGTGTTGGGTAGTAGTTGGATGTTTCCATTAATGTTTGTAGTAGGTTGTGTTAGCTAGTGGTTGGATGTTACCATTAATGTTTTTGTCTCTTTAGAATGCTATATAAAGAGACTTATGTAAATGGTGAAAAAACAACTTGTGAAATGAAATCAAATTGCTTGCTAGCATTCCTCCTCTTGGAGAACCCTTGTGTTTGATCAAGGTAGATTGGTGTTCGATCCAATTGATCCACCTTGCGGTGAGAAGCCCGGGTGTTAAGACTCCTTGTGTTTGATCAAGGAAGGTTGGTGTTCGATCCAATCGATCCACCTTGCGGTGAGAAGCCCGGGTGTTAAGACTCCTTGTGTTTGATCAAGGAAGGTTGGTGTTTGATCCAATCGATCCACCTTGCGGTGAGAAGTCCGGGTATTACATGTTACTTTGTTGTCCTTATTGTTCTCTTAATTCTCTTATATTGTTCCATCCATTCTTCTTTATAGCATACTGCTGTTTCGAAAACCTAGTTAGTCCTTGTTCTTAAACCAATATCCTTGTTCTACCACTTCGGTTTTCAGCCTTCCGTTATATCTGAATTTTATCTATCTTAAGTCTATCAAACCTGAAGTTGATTCCTTGTGTAAGGTCCTATTTGGCTACTGTTTTGATCATTCAAATACAATACTACATTAACTAGAGAGGGAACGAGTGGTACTCATAGATGAGGGGAGGACCCTCGGGTATCCAAGGTATGGTAATGGCATCAGCCATGGAGAAGGGTTTGATGTAGTTTGAGTCTAGTCTTTCATTTCTAATACAAATCAGAATCCTTCTCCATCTTGGTTAACTTCTTGTCATCTATTTCATGTTCTGAATCAATTCTATCTGGGAGTGAGGGGGGCTGATTGTATCTGAGTGGTAAACTGCAGCGGTGAAACCAGGGATCTGTTGGGTACTAACAGAATCTTTGGATGGAAAGAACAGAAATGATAAGGAAAACCTCAACAATGTTACAATGATTTAGGTGTTTGTATTTCATCAAAAAAAAGAAGCTGTTCTGTACATATAAGTGTCATCTATTAATCGAAAAGGAGACATTATGGGCTATGCCACAGTGGAAACAATTACAATGTTTAAAGATGTCCCACACATACACAACGGAAGCTGAGCATCAGTAGAAGCTTCTACAACAACCTTGAAGGGTTTTATTTCTAAACTTATCGGTCCGGAAGTTACTGGATTATATTGCAGAACTTTCAGACTAACCAACAACATCTTTGGTTTTTACAGGATTTCCATGACCTTCCATGAAATATTTCCACATCAACAAAGAGAAACATCCAGAGCACCAAGTTCCAACCTTAGGTGAGAGAATTGATCCCATCATGAATACAAAGGCTATCAGCCAAAGGCAGGTAAGAAAATAAAACATCAGCACTTGCCTGATGATATATCTCTGCCCAAAATAGAACTAGTAGGGTGTAGGTTGAGAAGAATAGCAGTCCAGGAAGATCCAACAACACAAATGTAATGACCTGCCACGAAGAAAAGATACCCCTTATCAACACAACAGGTTGGGACTACAAATGCTATAACTTAAAATCACCTATCTTCTCCATTAAGTCACTAAAAGTTTATCATCTGCACTACTAAACACAAAATAACCTATATTCTCCATTAAGCCACAACAAATTCATCATCTGCAGAAATTTGATAATAAACAGTAAGAATTTCCTAGTCAGATCCCTAAAACATATGCTAATTGTTGAACCAAAGTTCCACCTGATTGGCAATAGCTGGACATCACCGACGTCATTAACAGGAAGGAAAGAAATAACACTACATTATAAAACAACACATCCAAAGTACCTTGATAAAAAAAAATCACTCAAGTCATCATTGATCATGTTTTGGTCCAAGGAACAAAAAAACTTCCTTTGCAAACACATTCAACCTTAGATACATATCATGCTCAGCTCAAATGACATTCTTAGTTCCAAATCATTTGACATATATGACCTCTACATGTATCATGCATTCATTCTCAATATGACCAACTTCTTAGGTTCTGTTTCAAAATTGACTTTTAACTATAAGCCACATTAATCAAGCATATCTAGCAAGCTGCAGAAACAACAGATGAAGAAAACTAAGAGAAGAAACACATCATAGTGGTATCAACGCAGAAGTCTGAATCCAACACAGCGTTGAACTCAACATAGCCTTAGAAAACAAAGATAGAATAGAAAGACTAAAGATGTTGATGTAAACGGCAATGTCCGAACTTCAAGTACTCCATCCATATCTCTAGGTGGCCCTTCATTACCAGGCTCTTGTACATTAGTAGTAGAAATCTAGATGTGGCCGTGCTGCACCAATGGAAGTCCGTTCTACCCATGCAAAATGCACAAATGCAGCAGCGATTATAGAGTTCCAGGTGAAAACAAGGGAAGCATTTTGATTGACCCATTGTTTTCAATAAATGTAATCTGATAAATCTATACGCATTCCAACTCTGTCATTCTCTTCCAACAGAAAAATCCTTCAACCATAGTACCATGAGGATAGTGTGATCTGTGGTTCTGGTTTTCTTCAACTATAAAAAGCAGCTTATCCTAGATTATATGAATTTGCTTAAACATATTATTTTGGAATTGTTTCCTCAAGTGATTGTCATTTATTAATAGCTTGCATATATGCTTTTGTTGGTCTCTGTCAATTATTACTATTTATATAAATTATTAATCAGTAAAGGATATTGTTAATGGACAGGGAAATAGAAGAAGAAAACTCAAGAACGAGAGGGAGGAATAGCATGAGAGAAAGGGATTGAGAGGCGCCATTCATGTTGTGAGGATCCTCATAAAACACTTCTTTATAGGGAGAACAGAGAGAACAAGAAAAGGTAATAATGATACAGAAGAGTCCAATATGGAATCAAAATAGCAACCCAGATCCACTCAGGATCTAGTGCTCTTTCAGTTATCTAACAAAGTAAATTACTAATCAATAATGGATTTATCATTGGGTGCAATGTCTCTAAAGCATGTCTAGTGAGTTGTCTCTTGACAAAATTATTAGTTGTTTTTCCTCTATCATGTGACAGCTTAGTGCTTATATTTTTGGACATGTTACCTGCAACATCCTTGAATCATTTGTTTAGTTTCAGCCTTTTTGTCAAGACAAAGACGCAGGGGAAAAGGTCCAATACATGGTGAGTGATCAAAGCTTGAAATATTGCCATCATCCCTTGTCAATCCAATGTTTGGTAATGCAAGGAAAAGAAGAACCAACAGATGTTTGGCATGGTTGAGACTTGAGACAGGTCACAGCTAAAAAGCTGTGACCTATCAATGTCGAATTTCTGACATCAGCCATCAACATGTCTGAAGCAGCCAACCAATCAAATTAATGTTTTCATCACTTCAGCATCTTCAAGTGACAAGGGTCAAGATTTCGCTATGGTTAACAAAATAGGAAACTGCAATAATAAGCTTTCCTTTTATTATAACCTCCTTCACTCATCATATACAAATTTCATTTATTTATAGATATTTACATTGTGATAGTCAACCTAATTTGAAAATGACTATGACTTTGCATAGGCCACAATGAGTCAAACTGAAGTACAATGTTTATGCATAAATCTAATACTTTATTTTGACTTAAGGTAAAATAATTGTGATTAGCGTACTTTTTTCTTTGGATTTTGACCTTCCTAAAAGGGCCTCGGAGCTCATAGTCTTGAATGATTACTCTGTGATTTTCACTCAATTTGCTCCTACAGAGTGGGACCATCAGTGATTAAAGGAGGACTTGAATAACAGAGCATAGTTTTTACACCTCCGGCCTAAAACCGATGCATTATGAACCGCATCAAATCCCAACCCCCCCCCCCCCCAAAAAAAAAAAAAAAAAAAAAAAAAAGAAGAAGAAAGAAAAGAGAGAAAAACTAACCTTTATCTTCAAAAGAAATACTTGCGTGTGAAATCCAAAAACAATTGCACGCACTGCAATGAGCAAAATCACAATTAGGGTAAAGAAATAATTTTAAAACTGATACAGCACAATGGACACATTTAAAGTCACCTCCGTTTACAATGAAGTTCATAAGATGAAAAACCTTCTGTGTCGTCCAACCATATTCTGGCACCCGCAGTTCAATCCTTATTAATTGAATCTGCAAAATATTAGCAAAAGGACCAGGCCATGAGAACGCCAATACAAGCTCTATCAACAACTCGAACAAATACAAACCGTAAAGTAGCCAGACTTTGCAAACTCTATGTGTTCTCAAAGTAGCGGATATGAAGGTAAAAGATAATGACGGGCCAGAAAAAAAGGTACAAAAACTGGAAGTTCTAAGAAACAAAAGAAGATCAAACCCTTACCCACCATGAACCAAAACGAATTCAGTCAATGTAAACAAGAGATCAACCAGAATTCATCCAAAAACAAAAAAGAAATCAGCCAGAGAATAACCCAGAGAAAAACAGAGTGGAAAGGAACAAGGGTAGCGAACCAAAGCAACGGAGGAGACGAGAGCATAAGCAGCGCAAAGAGTGAAGAAGATCCCGTCCTGCCAGACAGAGGAGTTGTTAATGTCGTCCCACCAACTAGAGGACAAGGCTCCGAGCTCTGTAAAGAACATGTTGAAAGACGTTCTCGTTCTGGTTATTTTTCTTTGTTTGAGCTTCTAAACGAAGCTCTGCAAGACCCAGAAGACCAAAACAAAACGTGGAGTTCAAAATTCCAAGGAAAACGTGAACTTGATAGACAGAGACAAGAAGACAAGAAGGAAGAGCACTATATGATTTCATCAGACGATCCAATAGAGAGCCGTAATTCACTCTCTGGCCACAGCTAAGCTTCAGAGAGTTAGGGTCCGCGCTGTTGTGGGGGCTGTGACACCGTGTGTGGGTGTGTGAGTGAGAGAGAGAGAGAGTCGAAGACTGGGGATTGGTAAGTGTGGAAGACTGGAGATTGGTAAGTGAAAGGAATGACGACGGGGAGGTAGAGAACGGTCGGTGGCTTCGAAGTCAGTAAAACCGAACAAAACGGTTAGCTGATTCTCTCCGAATCCTATTGAATGTCAAAATATGCTTTCATATCATACTTTTTCTTTTTTTTTTGATAATAATATCATATCATATTCATATTATTAATATATTATCATATCAATAATGATAAATATGAGACAAATATATTATTAATATATCAATAATGATAAATATTATTTGTCTCATCGATGAATGGGTCTGTTAGACATTTAGCCAGTAACTATAACAGTACAGCATATAGTGAAAAAAACTATATATTGGTAAGGATTTTACATGTGGGTCTTTTTTTTTTTGGGTAGAAAACTAGATTAAGTAGAAGGGGATAGAAGTTCTAGCTGAGGAATATTCTCCTTCAGCCAGATATAGTGGAATTATGCCAAACCAGTGCTGTCTCAAGCACTAGGACTTCCTGAGACAAGGAATGAGTCATAGAGTTGGCTTCTGTTGGAGTAAAAGAAAAAACACAAGACAAGGTAGTCCTCGCCAAATATCTGATATCAGAGAATACATTTTGTAGCTGAATTGGGACCGGAAGGGCTGGATTTAAGAGGAAGCGTATCACTGAGAGACAGTCGGTCTCAACGATTACATGAAGTCAACCTTCCTTAGCTGCTAAGCATAGTCCTTGTCTTATCCCCATCGCTTCACCAACAGCAACCTCTCCAAACACTAGAGGAATCGACTTCGCCAGTAACGGGTCCCCATTCCAGTTTCTTGTAACAACTCTTAATCCACTTGCTGTCCTGTTAGACCGTAGTGCTACATCAGTGTTGATTTTGATCACACCCCTTGGAGGTAAAATTCTGTGTTGGGTTCTCTTATTGAAAGATCTAAAATTTTGATATAGGGGTCTTTAACATCATGAGTAACTCTATTAATTCCATTCAAATCTTAAAAGTTAAAGGACAAAAATGGCCTCTCTCAATCAAGAAAAGTAATTTTAGAAATACCTTCTTCTTTTTTCTTTTTTTTTGGTAAGAACAACTACCTTCATGTTCTATTACCAAAAAAAAGAATTCCTTCATGTTCACTTCATGTAGGAAGAATCTCTTCACCCACCATGATGGATGCATGAGGGTATATTTGAGTAATTACTTTTATTAATTGAGGTAGGGCATTTTTGTCCTTTAATTTTTAAAATTTAAACTAAACTAACAATGACTAACGGTTTTAGAGACCCTCCTCTGCACCCATCACTCCTTGTACTGGGAGTTCTTTCACCCACCTATATGAAGGGTATATTAAGATATTTTTGTAATTGAGGGGGCATTTTTGTCCTTTAACTTTTAAAATCTTGAATTGAACTAATATCAGAGATGAGATCTTCACTCCTTTATATAAGGAGAATCCCTTCAACTACCTATATGAAGGTTACATGAAAGTATTTTATATAATTATTTTAAATTCTTTATTTATTGAGGGGGGCATTGGTCCCTCAACTTCTAAAACTAAATTAAACTAATGGTTGGTTACACATGGTATTAGAAAGCATTATATCTAGATGTAAGATTTCTCACTAAAGATCCAACACATAATTTAAGTTTGACTAGGAGGATCAGATGCAAAATTTTGTTTCATATATAAAATGTTTTACATGATAATTATTTGCTATAAATCAGAGTAGCGTAGCATAAGCGTGGATCCATAACCTATAAATCCCAAGATCAAAACTTTGCTCTGATAAAAAGAAAAAGGTTTCCGAACTTATTTTTCAAAACTTCGAAATCCCATTTTTATGTACTCCTTGCCTGAACTTCAACCTTAATAGTTTTTTACACTCTTCTGCACTTTGGAACTCAGCTTCACAAAGTTCACATCTCCCATTACTTGGTTTTTAAGTGAACAAACTTTTTGACCCAAAAAAACAGTGATTCAGACTTCATAATTGTAAACAAAGCTTCTCTTCTATTGCAACTAATCCAGGCGAGTTCATAATTCAGAAACCTTAAACTGGGGAAATAGTTTTGATTTTATTGAACTGACCACAGCTCTTACCCAAAGCTGTCCATTTGAGTTCTTCTCTTTTCATTATCTCCACTGAATGCATATCCGCACTTCTATATACTGATAGGGATCTTCATACGTTCAAGGGGATAAGGTGCTGAGATCAACTTTCAGAAATTTCCCCCAGAAGTTTTCCATCTTCCGTTGGATGATGAAAACTGTCTTTTGAACTGCTCAAACCACATTATATCTTACATTATCCAGCACCTAGAAGTTTGAAAAAGGACTTTACCCAAAAAGAAAAAGACGTCCAGAATCCTTTCTTGTCTTATGAGGATATATAATGGGCAGCTGACAACAGGAAGACCAATCTCACGCAAGTTACTATTACCTAAAAAAACTTACTGCAAATATCATTCATTTCTCATGAAGTAGGCTCATTTCTGACTTCAGTAATGTTACATACACCGAGAAGAATCACAATTCTAGAAACAATCACTACACATTTTAGTGAATGCATTAGCTACCAACAAACAAAAATCATTCAAAATGAGAAGTCAAAGACTTCTCAGGCTACATACTGTACTATCAATCTCTGCTGTATATGAGAAGCTTCATTCTCAAGAAAGAAGAAAAATGGTCCACAACACCACTGCCTAAGCAGTTGTCCCTGTAGCTTCTTCTGGTATCAAGTGCAAGAAACCAATTGGGATGAAGATGCAGACCGTTTGAATTACAATTCCTAGTAGAAGGTTATCAAAGTTACTTGAAGAGATGTTCAGCATAGAGGCCAAACCGGCACCTATAAATGATCCCAGTGTCGTCCCCAGGTTATTTATGGACATGAAGAGTGCAAAAAGGGTCCCCTCAATACCTGGAGGGCACAGCTGTCCAGAGATTATCAGGAATGGCATAAACCTGCACAAACGAAATTAGGAAATCAAGCTACCTGTTTGCTACTTGCTGGTCTTTTCTGATCAATTATTCCAAAGTGTTGACGTCTGCACTATTTTCATTTCCATTCAAAACTTTCACCATTTCACACTTCCCATGTGTATATAGTGAAAACAGAATCCATAAAATCAGGAGATGGCTTTTGATGAGTCAAGTTGCAGCGATAATATTGAAATCTCAAAGGACAAAATATTATAGGTGCTGGATAAACAATGTCATTTGACTACATGTTCGGATGTTTTCCATTGATAAAATTGAAAGGGACAAATAGCAGAGAAAAGTTGAAGTGCACGTACTTAAATTGATTGACTGCATCAGCAAGAGCAGACCCACACAGAACCATAAGTTTATCCGATAGACCGAAAGAAACATTCAGCCGAGAAATGAGAGCGATATCAAGGAGACTCAAAGTAGCAAGACTGATATGGGCCGACCTGCATATTGTGTTTCATAAATAATAGTAATAACATCATTAACTAATCAAAAGAAACATCAAGGTGAAGCTATCCTCCTGCAACATAAAGTATAAAACGGAGAAAGACTTCTAAAAGTCTAGACAATACTACTTACATGAGAAGATATCTTAATTTCATGCGCTTCAAGAAGCGGTTGAAAATGAAGGTTCCAACCATGAGGCCTAACCATCCAACCACACGTGAACTACCCAAAAAGGATGCATCCATGTGTAAGAATTCAGTCTGATAATAGAACATGGCCGTCGAGAGGTTTGGAACAGTGACATGCGCTAAGAAAAACCAAGTCATCGGTCTGACCTTCCCAAAATAAATTGATCACAGAGTTAACCATCATTTAGAAGATATACAAACTGAAGATTCTAAAACTGCGGAAAAAATAATAAATAAGACTCAACATAAAGTAACAGCCTGGTTAACCTCGGGAACCACTAATGGTGGCCAGTTCCTTGGGAGAAAATCATGATGGTGACCAGAATCATCCATTAATTCTTCTGCACCCCTTCCTACCAAAAAATATGATTTTGGGGACCACATACCAAATTTTATTCAAGTGTCCCAACAAATACTAGGTTGGGCAATATTTATTTTGGGTTATTATCTTGAACAGTTAAAAACATAAATAATTGATTGTATTTTGGAATTTGGATTCTTGGTAATTAGGGGGCATGCCCACTGAACAATGACCACCACCACCAGAAGTGCACTGAGGCATCAATAGATGGTCCCCAAGGTCTCGCTACTTAGTGACCATTGCTTTCCTCAAGACATACCTCAGAATCATGGGTTGCTTAAATGCATGACACAAACTATAGATAGCCGCTTTCAGAGACTGGAACCACTGAACAGACAAGGAACCATCCTTTTCCAGAGTTTTAGATCGAATTATGCTGAAATTTTTCATTTTTCTGTTGCGACTCTTTTTTCTCCTTGTAGTACTTGATCTGGACCTTCTCACTGGGGAATTGTCAGAGTCTGAGATGTTACTGTTACTATCTTGTCTATGAAAGCTTCCTGAATGATCCAGCTCTGGAAAAACTTTGGTACCTACAGAATCCTCTTTGACAAAACCACACGATAATAATTGCATGGCTGGGAGTACTGAAAAAAGAAGAAAAATTGTCTCTATTCGGAAGTTGTTCAGTGCGAATCCTCCTGACAAACTGCCACATATTCCTCCAAAGGCCATGGCCAACCAAGACACTGACTGTAGGTCTCCAGCAAATGCTTCCCTAATCAGGAGAAAAAATATCATTAAGTCAGATCCCCAAACACAAATAACCAATTCAGGAAGTAATTTAGCAGATCATAAGAAAGTCCAAACAGAACCAGACTTTTTACCTGAAGTAGCATGCAACAGACGGCATAAACCATTTTGACAATTGATACATGTGAGGTCAAATAAAAATCAATCCATGCAGATGATAGAAGAACCCACAATCTCTATTGTCTCCTCCCTCACCCCAACCCAGTCGCATACTATTGACATTTTTCTTGCAATCTTGTTGATGGGTACCTCAAAACTTATTCCATAAATAACTGAAACAATAAAATAACAATACAAAATGAAGGAACCTACCGCTCAGAACGTACAGCTTCTGCAATCATTGCATCAACCACAACATCTGCCATGGCTGAACCTAGGTTTTGCACTGTTAACAAGATCATGAGAGGTCCACTAGCACTTCGCATGGACGAATGCAGCCCAAGAATTAGCCATGGGAAGAAAGATAGTATGGTAGAGATCATTAAGTATGGTATCCTTTTCCTCCCTCTTATCGGGATACAATCTGACAATATTCTGTGAAGAAGATAAGAGTTAGGCCCCTGCTGGAATATAAGAACTACAAAAACAATTTTGAATGTCACGCTATCTACCATTAACCATGACTATGAACACAAAACCTTAATTTCAACTTTCAGTTTAGTCATTACTCCTCCAATATTTGACATGCAAAAGGGTATACATTAAGCACCTAAGGGTACATAGAAGCCAAAATGCATGTCAGACGGAAAAACAAAAGATTATGCCTTACAGCTTACAGTTCAAGAGTGATGTCCACAAGACAAAGACCTGCATCATGAAAAGATTGTCCCAGCTGTTTGAATTATCACTTACTTCTGTTCAACCGGGGGGGGGGGGCACCCTTGCCATGATCTCATTATTTGGAGAATTCAACAGTGGGACAAAACACAACTGACTAAGTTGTTCAACCAGCAGGAAGTGAATGCAATTCTAGCAATTCTGCTGCATTCCTCTTCCAGTCCAGATATATGGATTTAGACCAATTCTAAAACTGGTATGTTCACTGTCAGGTCTGCCTATTATTCTGCACTTCCATACAATCAAATGCAGGGTAATCACAGCAGCACTTTTCAGCTCATCGAACTTCTGGGCCAACATCTGTAGGATCCATACCAAAGGTGCAAAACTTCATTTGGAAGGCAGCCCACAATGCCCTCCCCCAGAATCAACCCTTATTCCATCAACAAAGTTCAACCTCCCCTGTGTGTTTCTTATGTACAAATAATTTTGAAACTACGAGTCATGCACTATTTTTCTGCTCTCGTGCCCAAGATTGTTGGAGGGCTTCCCCCCTCTAACTAAATGTGAATGATTTTGCACGCAATAAATTACAAAAGTATGGATGCAATTCATACATTCTCAATACAAATATTCAAGTGATATTCAGCTAGTAGATACAATCTGGAGCACCCTCTGCTGGCATATCTGGAAGACCCGAAACAAGTCTTTATTTAGGGGTGAAGCTCCTTCACTGACATCCACCATGGCAAGGTTCTCGCCCTGCCTAGCTGAGATTCAAGCTTGACAGAGCCTTACCTCTCAGTCTTGACCTCCAGAGCCAGATCTTTCATAGTCAGTTGATTAGCAACTGGATAATTCCACATATCGTGAGTTTACAGATGCAGCACGAGACCCAACCACAGGATAAGGAGGTAGAGGAGCAATTATTTGGACCCAGTGGGCCACTTCTTCGCAGCCAAGTCAGTTGCAAGCCATGAAAATCCAGCAGCTGCTCTCACATTGGAAGCCATAAGAGATGTATTATGACTAGGCCTCTTCATTATAGCTTTTAAAACTATGTATATATTCTGATTGCAGACCTCTGGTGCAAGCTTTAAATGGGCTTGGCACTTCGCTGGACTGGGCCTGTCATGGGCTGGCAGATACAATCTTAGCTTTAGTAGTGCTTTCACTAGAGCAAAAAACCTTTTTGCAGATTTTCTTGCCCACCCTCTTTCATTGTAAACAACTCTATCCCCCCCTGCCAGGAGGTCGACCCTGCTTCACTAGAGCAGTGAACCTTTTTTGCAGATTTTCTTGCTAAGGGAGCTAAGTCTCTCTCTCTCTCTCTCTCTCTCTCTCTCTCTCTCTCTCTCTCTCTCTCTCTCTCTCTCTCTCTAGGGCATGGTGGCTCCACCCCCCCCCCCTTTCATTTGTAAATAACTCTATTTTCAGATTTCAATTTCTACTCAATTTTTCACTGGATTTTTCAAATTCTTTTTGTTCTGCTACTTGACCTGTTCTCTTTGACCAGCAACTTGAAATTTGAAAAGGGGACTTTGGGGTCTGCTTGTCCACAAAACTCCATCTAACCTGCCATAGTATTTTATGCACACCCAAAGATACTATGTCATGTGACCTAAAGAACCTGGATTCTAATAAAAGACCGTTTAGGGGTTCCATGATAAAATAAGATAAGAAAAATAAAATAAATAAAAAAAACCTTAATAATAATCTCCAAATAAACTTTTTTCTGTTAAATCTATGGTTTCATATTTATGTATTTTCTGCATAAGAGCAGTGATACATCTTGGATGAATATCACGTTTTAATCTACTTGAGTTACTGAGTATTCTTCAACATTTTGTTTTAGCTATTGCATATCCACTCCCATTTATTGATCCAATGCCAATTAAGATGCACTTCACAAACTTAAGAGTTCCAAATACAAGAATTAATGGAAATTTGAGCATTAAAAAGAACAGTACCCATAAAGGGGTTTTATGCTCCATGGAAAAAAGGCTACAGAAAACACAAGCTGAGAGGCTGATGGTGACAAGTTAAGCAAGTCTTTCATTTGATAAGAAACTGCAGTCCATACAAACGACCTGAAACCCTGCATTGACAAAAAGCCATTGAGATTCAGGAAAAGAAGACACAAAGAATGGGAGGAAACCAAGAAAGTGACATTTCCAAACACTGTATACAGAACTGCTCCAAATGTAAATCGGAAAGAGGAAAAGATTATCATGAATGGATAATATATCTAGTTATACAAATAGTATTTTAATTAGTACAGAAAATCATCAAATTGGTAATTGGTGACGGCCTCAAAATATGTGACCACAAACCTACCATGTATATCAACATTTAACACCATTTTAGAATTAACAATACTCCGCCAGTGTTTGTCGCCAGTCCCAAGCCCGGGTAAAGGAGGAGAGTTCGAGCATTAGGTTGGCAGCCAGCACCGGAAAAAAACCCAGCCAAACCCTTTTTACATGGATTCAACAACCTTATGGGAACAGGCTCATTGTTGTTTCATGGGGGCTCAACTCCCAATTCCTCCCTCCTATTTGATGCTAGCCCTTGGCTCCTCTGTAGTTTGTTTTTTCGTCTCTTTAATTGATTATTTATTCATCCCAAGAAAAAAAAAACAACCTTATATGAAAAAAGATATGCCACGTCGTTCCCTAACAAAAGGAGCGACGTGCTACACTATGGCCCAGGTGTAATGATAAGTGGGTACGGGTTAGCTAGGGAACCCCTCGAAAGCGGCACAAGTGACACAACACGTCGGCACCTAAATGCAATGATAAGTAAGAAAGCATTCTTGCACTGTGAATGAGTGCGAGTATAAAAGCCAGTCCAGAAACATAGGGTTGGCATCTTAGAACATAAGATCAAATTGACATCTTGAAACATAGGATTTTTAGCAGGTAAGAGCTTAGAATTGCTAAATGTAATGAGGAAAATAATGATTAATATAGCTTGCATTCAAGAAACTAGATGGAAAGGTAAAAAGAGCTAAAGAGTTAGGTGACTTTAGACTTTGGTATACCAAAGAGAGAGTTAATAAAAAGTGGAGTAGGTATAATAGTCGATAGAGAACAATTGATAGGACTATTGTTATCAAGCTTGTAATGGAGAAAGAGATCGTAAATACAATTGCATATGCACCTTAAGTAGGACTAGATGAAAGTCTGAAGTTACAATTTTGGGAAAATATGGTGGATTTTAAAAGATCAAGTGATAGGACTATTGTTATCAAGCTTGTAATGGAGAAAGAGATCGTAAATACAATTGCATATGCACCTTAAGTAGGACTAGATGAAAGTCTGAAGTTACAATTTTGGGAAAATATGGATGGGGATTACTGCAAAGGAATTCATCAAGGAGAAAAGATGGTCATAAGGGGTGATCTCTAAAGGGAAATATTGGGAAAGATCAAGGAGGCTAAGAAAGTGTACATCAAGAAAATGATTTTGGAGAGAGGAAGGGATCTCAAATTTTTGATTTTTTAGTTGTTTTTTCTATATCTATCATAAATACTTACTTCAAAAGATAAAGGAGTATTATTACCTTCAAAAGTGGACACCAAGAAGCCAAATAGATCTCATCCTAACTAGAAGGTCTTATAAATTGTTGTGCAATGATTGCAAGTACCAGGGAAAAGCTTAACCACACATAAACTATCAAGTATGGAAGAACTAAGGAACCTATCCACTAAAGCTTAGCTGACAAAGTTGTTTAGTAAAATTATGAGCACAAGTAAAATGCTAGATGAATGGAGAAGAAGCATTATAGTTCCAATTTATAAAAATAAAGGAGAAATTCAAAGCCATAATAACTACAGAGGCATCAAACTGATAAGTCATACTATAAAATTATAGGAGAGAGTAACTAAAACAAGTTTGAGACAAGTAACCACTACTACAGAGAACCAATTTGCCTTTATGCCAAAAAAAGCTACAATATAAGCTATAAACCTTATTAAGAGACTTATATAAAAGATCTTCATATGGTCGTTATTGACCTAGAAAAAGCTTATGATAGAGTCCCTAGAGCGTTAACTTGGCAAGTACTAGGGAAAGAAATGTTGCAAGTAATATATGAACATGATAAAAGATATGTATCATGGTTTAGTAACAAGTATAAGAACAATGGGGGAATAAGGTGGTGAATTCCTATTTACAATTGGGCTACATGAAGGATCAGCTCTAAGCCCATATTTATTCCACTTATAATGGATGAATTAATAAACACATATAAGATGAGGCCCCTTGGTGTATACTTTTTGTTGATGATATTATTTTGATAAATCAGACACAACTATGGATTAATGCTAAGTTAGAATCATGGAGAGCAACTTTGGAATCAAAAGACTTCAAACTAAGTATAAAAAAGACATAATATTTAGTGTGTAACTTTGGACGTCATTGGACGAATGATGAGGTGGTGAAACCTGATGAGAAGGAAATTTCAAAAAGCAATTCTTTTAGGTACCTTGGTTCAATCATAAACAAAAAAGGTGATATACAGGGTGGTTTTTCCAAAAGAATTAAAATTGGGTGGATGCAGTGGAGAGGTGCATTCGGGGTCTTGTTTGATTGACATATTTATTTTAAAGCTCAAAGTAAAATTCTATAGGACCATTGTATGATGTGTGATGAAGAATGTTAGGCTATTAAGAAGCATTATATAGATAAACTCAGTGTAGCAGATAAGAGAAGACTAAGATGAATGAGTAGCAAAACTAGGACGCACATGATAAGGAATGGGCATATTAAAGTTGGTCTAGGAGTAACTCCGATAAATGATAAGCTATGAGAAAGTTGTTTGAGCTGGCACGGACACATTCAACGGCAGCCTATACATGTCCCTATATGGAGAAGCAATTCAATCTAGATTGAACGAATTAAAAGAACTAGGGGCAGACCTAAGATAACCTTAAGGAAAGCGGTGCAAAATGATTGCATAGCTTATACTCTATATCTAGGTATGGCCTCAAATGAAGCTGATTGAGAGGAAAAAGCTATGTAGCCAACCCCATTTAGTTGGGAGAAGGCTTCTTGAGGTTGTTGTTGTATTTTGGAATTAACAAGTAAGTGTTTGTAGCAAGTAGATGTTATTCGGAAAAAAAAAATTCATGATTACATTTAAGAAATAAGATAAACAAGATGGAAGGGTCACAAGGCCAAGATATTAGATGATTTCAAAATATGGTGTCCTTGGAGGATGAAAGTAGGAGAGATGGCGTGGGCATATTTGTGGATAAAGACCTTAAGAACAAACTAGTGGATGTTAAAAGAATTTGGAGATAGGATGGTATCTATCAAGTAGCTCAACAATGAGGCTATCAACATAGTATGCATCTAGGCAGGAGTGGATGACAGAGTTAAATAAAATTTTGGAAACATATGGAAAGATTAGCGCAAGCTTTTGGGGCAGGGGAAATCTTATTACTGGAGGTGACCTTAACAGATACATGGGCAAGGATTATAGAGGCTTGAGGAAGTTCAAGGAGAATACAGAGTAGGCGAGAGGAATAGAACGGGAAATTCTGTGCTGAACTCTGCAATAGCATTTGACCAATAACTGCAAAACACCTAACTTAAAAGAGAAAAGAACAAAAAAGTTGCTCCCAAGAGCGGACAAATGCAAGCCAAATAGAGGGAAAGATTGGAAAAATGGTGGAAATAGAGGGAATTGCAGATTTTGTTGGCTAGTCGCAAGATATAGTTACTAAATGTGTCAGATTGATAGAAGACTAGGTTGCCACCTGCAACAAACTGTAGTTGTGTAATTTTCCAAGATATGGTACCTCAAAAGTTATCAATCACTCAGGTTCTTTTTATGGGTAGAAAGATAAGAAAGAAGAGGGTTAATTTAGTTTCCATCATCGTCTTAAAGATATATATATATATATATATATATATATATATATATATATTATTTTCACTGGCTTTTTTACTTCCTGACAATATTTTGTATCAACAAATGGAACCTTAATCCATTCTAGGTCACACTTGAGTAACTCAACCCCCGACCCAAGTTTGTACTTCCTAAAGGATTATTTGAAAAACCAAATAAAGACTCAGCATTATTGAGATGGTTGATGAATTATTGAGAGTCAATGCCCCTGACATGATTCAACGAGAGGAGAGAAACTATATTCTCGTCCCCACGTTTACTGGAGAAATCAAATAGCTCTTCTCCATAGTCTCCAGACCATCGTTTAAAGCATTCGCTTGACACCAAGAGGAAGGAAAGTCATAAAGATACATAAGCATGTCTTCTGCATGTCTCCAATGAAGATATGAATCAGGAGGGAACTATACTTGTTGAGAGTTTAAGAGAATGCCCTTTTGCACTCAAAAGTTTAAATAGGCCACTCAAAATTTAAGAGTATGTCTCAATATAGACCATTCCTATCGTCTAATTCAACTATAATGTCAGGCTCATCGCTCCCTATAAAAACAAAATTTGAAAAGTCTCACAGGAATGAGCTCCAAATTCAGAACCAGGTAAGGTTGGCAATGTACCAAATCCGGAATTCCTAAGATTATACAAATCTACAACGTCTCGTAGCTCATTACTCGAAACGCCAAAACCTCAAAAAAATAAATCTCAATGCAGTAAACGATCATAATAGAATCGCAAGTAACAAAAATGCATCACAGATAGATTATTTAGAAACAATAAATTCCATAAAATGAAGGAAACAGAAGATCCAAACCTGAATGAAGTAAACCAAGGAGATCATCCATAGGAACGAAATCCCAAACGCAGACAGCAACTGTTTGAACCATACTATCATTTTGGGTAGGACAAATAGGAGATTCTTGACGCATCTAAAATTTTTCTCGCTTCTTCCCTACCCAAAAATTTCTTCTCGTTTCATACAAATGGAATGAGACAGAATGAAATGATTTCCGTATTTGAAGGCCATTCGTGCCTTCATTCAGACAGAAACTTGACTATTCATTCCTTCTTTGAACCGCCCTTTACGTTTTTCATTTCCGCTCTCTTTCCGTTTAAAGTCTTCACACGGTGTCGCCGAACAAATATAGATTCTTCAGCTTTATATGAACGGTTGGATTGTGATGTATCCGGAATTAAGGGTGTAAAATAGATCGCATTTACCCCGAGGGGCTGCTCAGTGGGTAAGGTACCAAACAACTCTTTTGGACCCACACAAAAAACCAAAAACAAAAAACAAAAAACAAAAAACAAAAAACAAAAAAACAAAACCACCTCCAATGGGAGGTTAAAAGATCGAATCTTCTTAGGGCTAAGGCGAAGCCCCAGCTTATAAAGGATCGGGATCATCTTCCGAAGTGCTCCCCGACGGCTTTCTAACCACAAAAACACAGTGGGGCCCACACGTGAAATTTTGAGTTTTTTTCCTTCCCAAAAAGTGTTTTTCACTGTGGGCCCCACTGTTTTTGTGGTCGGGAAGCCGTCGGGATTCCTGATCCTGACTCACTTATAAATACCTCCATTCACATGATATAAAAAGCACCTATTACCCAATTATAAGAAGATTGGTTTTATCCTTAAAGGGTTACTAAAGATCATGAGTGCTCCATATGGTATGTGTAATAATCCCCACCCCGAAATATACAGTTATCAATTCCTAATAAAAAAGGAAGAAGATCGGATTGAGATTGGATAGAGATTCATAAATTCAAATATCTTTGGTGACATCAACTTTTATTTATAGTTAATGTCACATTATTGTCAGGTCTCCTAGCTTACATTTTTTTGCTTAATGACATGTTTTCTAGTTCTTGACAAACAAAATAAAATTCAAATTTCTTTCGCGCCTCCCTACCTTTTATAAATAATCTCAATCTTCTATCTCTAAGTAGAGGACTTTGCTCCCCTCACATTTCTATACCAACATTCAAGAAACAGTCTCACATCCTACTTCTTCCTCCACTTTTTAGTTTTTTGGTAGAATAACTTCAAGCAGACTCTAGTAGATTCGAATGGCGGCATTTTCCTTTTTGTAAGATTCTCATAAATGTTCAAATTCTCATGAATGGATAGAATGTAGATTGATCTGAACTTTTTATCTACTCTTCGGCATCTCCACTTTTATGTAAAGGAGCATAAAGTTGAGAATTGTTTTTGGGATAATGAATTTAGAATGTAGCAAACTTCTTTTTCTTCTAATGTTTTACCTATTTTCTCACTTTGAAATTCAATGATGTATTCTCAATTTTTATTATCATTTTTATTAACTTTCATTTTGACATACCAAACTTATTTTTTATCCCATAAATTATTCTGGACAAAAATTGCGAAAGTATTTTTCATGTTCAGCCAAAATGAATTATTATATTCATTTCTTTTAAATAGGTAAAATAGAAAATGAAAATTGATACAAAGAAGGCCTAATCTATGATTTTTCTTACATTGTTACTATGATTCTCATTTGTACCCATTATTTAAGTGAAGTTTTCAGTCGCATCCCCTTTGTTGCTCCCTAATGTTAACTCTCACCCCTTAAGTTATTCAATTTATCACCCTAACCATTTATTACTATTCTTAGTTTTTATTTATCCATTTTCAATATTAACCTCACATCCTAAATCTAAACACTTTCTATGAACCATGTCTTCCAAACTTTATAAGGATTTATAATTAGGAGAAGAAAAGTCACAGATAGTAGAAGAAGACAAAGGAACAAGTTAAGCATAAGGTTTTTTGTGTAAGGTTATTTTTATCTTTTTAAAAGTTTAACTTTCTTACATCATCACTTAACTTTGATTTCTAAAGATAGGGGGTGTCATTGATATATTTTCACCAGTGGTCTAATTGAGAAATTAGAAAACTAAGGGGTGACCTTAATTGATATATACCAATAACCCACCTGGACTCAATTAACAATAATAAACCCACTACGATTCAAATAAAAATAACCAGAATAAAATATAATCGATATCCATAGTAACTTATAACCCAATAACCACAACTGAATCAAATAATCACAACCTAATAAAGTATAACCACTAAACATCCCTATTCCCACTCATGCACATAACATGTTTCTCCCCTCTTGACTTTGACCTGGTCCTCAAGGTCAATTTCTAAAAATTGCAACGCCAGGTGTTACTTCATCTTCTTCGTCTTCAACTTTGCACCCTTGAATTAGGAAGAGTTTCTTGCACCTATGGCCTGGGACAAATCGTCATTTCAATTGTAACAAAGCCCTTTGGCTCTCCTTTCTTGCATTTCACTAGCTGTCATCCTTTGGATCAGTAATGTCGCCCCTTCGTCTGGCGGTTTCTTGTTGGTTGCAGGCAGTTCGCGTGATGCTCTCTTGGCTTCATATAATCATGTGAGCTCGATTGCATCTAAAATGGTCATTGGACCTGCAGCCAAAACATCCACCTTGATGTGGTCACACAACCCACTCACGAAGCAACTGATTTGCCTATTGGGTGGTAACTAACCCACTTTTGATAAAATTCTTTCAAAATCTGCTTGGTAATCATGGACTGAACTTGTTCGTCGCAACTTAACTAATTCAACAAAAAAATCTTGGAATGGAATAGGTCCAAACCTTGCATGTAGCCCCCCACAAAACTCACACTAGCCCCCACTTCTTCCACTTTGATTGTGAAGTTGATACCAGAGTTGAGCCTCTCCTTCTAAATGGAAAGATGCCAATGCAACTTTCTTCGCCTCTAGTGTTAGGTGGAATTAAAAGAATTGTTCCACCTTACAAGTCCAATTAGTTGTGTCCTCCTCCCCATTATAGCGTGGGAAATCAAGCTTAACCAATTTTGGATGGACCATCTATTGCGATGTTGAAGACTTCCAAGTGGGTGTGGCGACTGGAGACTTTTTATGCTCATTAGTTTGGTTTGATGCTTGTGAGTTCTCTTTTCTATCGCCCCCTATTTGGAATGGAGGTTGAGTGCTCATGCGATCAAACATCTTTCCAATCTTTGCTAATGTCTGTTGTTGGCCGACTAACTTTGACAAGATTTGTTGTTGCATCTCTTTGATTGAATTCACTTCCGCTTCCAATTGTTCCACCCGCTCATCCATATTCAAGCTTTGATACCAAGCTGGTATATATGTGGTGGATCATTTCTTTTCACCTATGGTCATGATGGAAATCGAGGAACCCTGGCCTCTCTACTCAAGAGTAGCTTTAATATAATTTTCTCAGACGATTCCATTAAATAGATCAAACGATTATAAATAGACTCTACAACGATTACTCACTTCGACTAAAATACCAATACCCCCACCTTGACTCAATTAACAATAACCCACTACAATTCAAATAACAATAAAAATATAACCGTTACCCATAGTAACTGATCCACTATAATTCAGTAACCACAACTAAAATATAACCACAACCTAATAAAGTATAACCACTAAACAACCCTATTCCCACTCATGCATGTAACTTAATCTTGTTACAAAACATAGTAGTTGAATGTCATATGTTTAGTGTGTATTCTCTTTACAAATAATTCATATTTAAACAATGAAATTTCCTAATTTTGATCCTAAGAGAAAGACAAGTAAATCAATACAATGTACAATTTAAGAATGATGAGGAATAGAATTAGCAGAAGATAATAAAATTCTTTGAGGATAATATAGAATCATTGGAAGATAATATAGAATCTTTGGAGGCTAATATAGGATTTTTGGAAGATAATATAGAAACAATACTCCCCCTCATGTTGGAGCATGAAGATTGTGTATACCCAACTTGGAAAGTAAAGTACGAAAATGCTCATGAGCTAGTGCCTTGGTGAAGATGTTGGCATGCTGATCCTTGGAAGATATTTTGCAGGGATGGATGAGCTATAGCTATTCATAAACAAGGTGACAATAGATTTCAATGTATTTTGTATGTATGTGATAGATGGGGTTAGTTGCAATATGAAGTGCTGCTTGATTGTCACAATATAAAGGAACTAGAGTGCTATAAGAGATGCCAATATCATTAAGGAGACAAGTCAACCAGATGAGTTCACAGGTGGTGGTGGCCATTGCATGACACTTGACCTCGACACAAGAATGAATTATAGTATGTCACTTTTTAGCCTTCCAAGATATTAAATTATTGCCCATCAAGATACAATAACCAATGGTGGAGCAACTGGTCATTGGATAACTAGCCCTATCAGAGTCACAGTAGACTTGGAGGTCTAAATTGGTGGTGGCAAGAAAGTGAATACCTTTCCTAAAGGTGGTTTTGGTACTTGAGAAGTTAATGGGTAGTATCGAGGTGAGGTTGTCATGACTGGTGCATGAATTGGTTCATGATGTTAACAGCACAAGTGACATCAAAACGAGTGACTATGAGATAAATTAGATACCCAACTAGATGTTGATAGGGAGATAAACATAGATTCTGCTCCATAGGTGTGTCAATAGGATGGGCACCAGTATAATCGAAGTTATTTAATAAGCCTTGCTTAGATCGGGCAACTTGAATTTCCAAAAAATACCTAAGTTGTCCGAGTCTTTAATGCGAAATTGACTCTAAAGCATTCCTGAACATCATGTAATAAAGAAGCAACCAAGCCAGTGACAACAATATCATCAATATATAAGAGGAGAAATACCACCACAATGACCTTATAAAGAATGAAAAGGGATTGATCAGTTGTAGAGTGGCAAAAATCATATGCACATAAGGTCGCTAAAAACTTTGAATACCATTGGCGAGAAGCTTGCTTTAGGCCATAAAGAGACTTGTAGAGACGACAAACAAGGTTCTCCCCCTTTCGGCAATGTCTCGGTGAGGGTGTCATGTAAACCTCTTCATCCAATTGCCATATAGAAACACATTATTAACGTCCATTTGTTGAAGGGCCCAACTGTGAGCAACAACGACGGATATGATGACTCGAATGGTAACAAGTTTCACAACATAAGCAAATGTATTATGATAGTCAATCTCGCCCCCCATTTCCTAATAGTTCCTTTACTACTACATTTTGTCTGGAATTGGTCCACTTTGATATTTGAGACCCTTATCAAACTCCTTTATTTGGCGCTTGTTGTTTCTTAACCATTATGAGTTTTTGTCATTGTACATGGATATTTTTAATGAATGCTAAGTCTGATAGTATCCATTCAATTCCTCGATCAATTTTTTTTGTGGTTCATATAAGTTTAATGTCACCATCAAATACATTAGAACTAACAATGGTCTTGAATTTTTTAGCCATCCTTCTTCTAAATTTCTTTAATCCTTGGGTGTTCTTCGCCAATCTAGTTGTGTTGATATGCCCCCAACAAAATGGTAATATTAAGTGAAACATTGTCACCTTCTTAATGGGCTCGTGTTCTTCATTTTTAGTCTCACCTTTGGCGTGAATGTGCCCACTTTCTCCCATCTTAGAGTCTTTGGATGTCTCTATTTTTGTCACAATCATGTTGCCCATCATAAGTTTGATCAAATGCTACACTTGCGTCTTTATCTATGCTTATGGCCAAAAAGGCTATTACATTTTTGACTTCTAAATGGAAAATATCTATGCTACCTGACACATTACTTTCCGTGAATGTTTTTTCCTACGCTATCCTAACCACACCCACTCCTCTTGGCTCCTCGGTCTTGCCATTGCTTTCTACATCCATGGTTGCTGATGAATCTAATCCTTTACCCACAATAGAGATTCCCGGTGGAGATCACTGACCCACAACTCCAAGCACAACCAACAACCCCATGTTTACCCAAATAGAGCTCCCTGCCGCCCTATATATGGAAGATAAAAAAAATCCAATGTCAACATCATGACAAATAAATTGGGTAACTCAAAATGTGAGAATAATTTTAGAGGGTAACTTGAGGGTGGCTTGCTGAAAATTTCTCAATTGTCTTTATTTGATAACTTGAAAATTTGTTTTTCTCACAAGGGGTAACTTTAACTTCTCTTCAACTTCAGAGTTCGGATTGTCTCTCTTGAATAGAAGCACAAAGTACTCCTCTGACGGCTTTCGACCACAGACTATAGTGGGGGGCTACGGGGTACTGGTGATGGGTCCCACTTTTTTAAATATTTTTATTATTTTCACCTGTGGGCCTTTATGTATTGTGGTTGTAAAGCCATCAGGAAATGATCCACACTCTCAATTTCATATGGAATTGAATATTTTCCTCCCCATGTGTAATCTATGTCATTTACTTGAATGAAGTTTTTATATTAAAAAAATATTTTAAATGTTTCTCAACGTCATGTCTATATTTTTATACAAGAAATCAAAAATACATGCTTGCATTCTTCTATTTTAATTTTCTCTACTAAATCCTGGTCAAAAACAAAATTCAAGTAAGTTAAATGCCAAGAAGTCATAAAGAAATTGAGTAAGTTCCATGTATTGTTTCATAGATACATACTCTCCTTGCTTAAAAAAAGAAAGCAAAAAAAGAAAAAGAAGAAAGAAAAAGAAAGAAAAGATAAAGAAAAAAAAAGAAGAAAAAGAAGAAAAAGAAAAAGAAAAAGAGAAAGAAGAAGAAGATAAATAAAAAGGAGGAAGAAGAAGAGGAAAGAAATTGAAATCACATACCTCTTGTATATCTGTATAAACAAGAGTTTAACCTAATTGTCACAAGCACATATTGGATTCGTGGCACAGTGGTAATGCTTTTGACTCTAGATAGAAGGGTCGGTGTTTGATTCAGGTTGGGTTCAACATTTTGTTTTTGTCTTTTGAATGAATTAGACCTATAAATGGATAGTCGAAATCCACATTTGAATTTGTTATTCATTTAAGAGTTTTCAAATCTGAAACTTTTTCTTATAAGGAAATATCTGTATCCTCTAATAAGAAATTGGATCGGATAATATCCAAAAAAAATTTATATGGTTAAAGTAAACTATTAAACATTTTTTTCTTTGAAAATGACTGATAATTATATTCGAAAACTGGTAATTTGTAATTGAAAAATCGAAAATTATCCTGCTAGAGTAAAGTATTAACATTTTTTTTTCTCTAAAAATTGTTAATAATCAGATTCAGAAATCGATAATCTGTAACCAAAAAATTGGAAATCATAAATAAATAAATAAATAAATAAAAGACAATCAACAATCAATAATATGATACCTTTCTAAAAATTTCCACCTGATTTGAATTTGGATATTGGTGTATCTAAGTTGAATTTGATCTGTTTATAAGTCTAGAATAAATTGCATATTGAGGAAAAAATGTGATTTTGTTTAATAGAAATTTTTACATGTGAGTCTTCTTAGTGGATCGTAAACTAATGTTGAGTTTCTTTAATGCAATATATTACATGTGGATATCAACTAAACTAACATTATATTAAATAATCTACAGGGTATTTTGGACAATTCAGGTTATTTAATACAATGTGTTAATTAATACTTCATGACAAAAAAACTTTGATTAATTAATATATATAAAAAAGCGTTAATTAATATATGGTTTAAAAAAATTATATTGTGAATAGTTAAACGACATTTTAGTCATAATACATTATATTAAATAACCTACGGGTATTTTTGGTCCATTCAGGTTTGAAATTTGAATACACTTAACAGTAATGATTATGATTTACACGTAATATAATGCATTAAAGGAATTTAACATTAGTTTATAATTCAATAAAGGGACTCGCATGTAAAAATTTCTTTTTTATAAGATTTTCTACCTATTCTTGATAAGTTTAATAGTATTCATATCATTAACATCAACAGGATCCGTGGCGCAATGGTAGCGCGTCTGACTCCAGATCAGAAGGTTGCGTGTTCGATTCACGTCGGGTTCAAAACCCCCCAATTCGGTCCAATTTTTTTTCAAACCCCCCGACTCTTGGGCTAAAACCTGGTGTAACCCTTAGGCCAAACCCCAAACGGCTAAAACCCTTTGGCTAAACCCCATCGGAATGTCTTCTCATGCCGCCCTAGAATCATTTCTGCAACTAATAGCCCCCCTTCTTTTTTGCGCTGCTGCAGAGATTGGATTGATAATTGTTATGAACATCTTTGAAACCTCGAGTTTCTCTATCTAAACCCTAACATCATACCAGTTATCTAAAATCCATGGCTTCTGCATTTCGATTGCGCCTAAATCTTTTCCCCAACTGTCGTTATTTCTCATCGATCCTTAGTCCAGACTCTGCAGTTCTTAGTAGCAAAGAAAAAACTCGAGCTGCTCTAGGGCTCTTGAAATCTGAGAAGAACCCTGAACGTATTCTGGACATATGTCGTGCCGCTTCTCTCACCCCTGAAGTTCACTTGGATCGCGTTGCTTTCTCCGTTGCGGTCTCCAAACTCTCCGAATCTAAATCGTTTGAATTCATCCGCTCCTATCTTGATGAATTAAAATCCCGCCCCGATCTCCAGAACGAGCGATTCATGTCTCATTCCATTGTTCTGTATGGTCAATCTGGAATGCTTAATCATGCTATCCGCACCTTCAAGGAAATGGACGACCTGGGTATACCTCGTTCTGCCAAAACGCTCAATGCACTCTTGTTTTCTTGCATTCTGGCGAAAAAATACGAAGAGGTAAGTCGAATTTTCATGGAATTCCCCAAAACTTATGGAATTAATCCAAACTTAGATACATATAATACTGTTATCAAAGCTTTTTCTGAATCGGGTTCATCTAGTTCGGCTTACTCGATTTTAGCTGAGATGGATCGGAAAGGTTGTGAACCGAATGCTACTACTTTTGGTACGTTGCTAGCTGGGTTTTATAAAGAAGAGAAGTTTGAAGACGTCGGGAAAGTGTTGGAATTGATGAAAAAACACGGTCTTGCTCATAGTGTTAGTATTTATAATATAAGGATCCAAAGTCTCTGCAAACTGAAGAAATCTGTTGAGGCTAAAGCATTGTTTGAAGGTATGTTATCAAAGGGCATGAAGCCTAATACTGTTACTTATTGTCACTTGATTCATGGCTTCTGTAAGGAGGGAGGTTTAGAGGAAGCAAAGAGGCTCTTTAATGATATGCCGAGGAAGGGGTGTGCCCCAGATAGTGATTGCTATTTTACTTTGATTCACTTCCTTTGTCAAGGCCAGGACTTTGATGCTGCGTTAAAATTGTGTAAGGAAAGCATGGAAAAGAATTGGGTACCGAACTTCTCGAATATGAAGACCCTTGTGAATGGGCTTGGGAGCATTTCGAAGGTTGAAGAGGCACGTGAACTTGTTGGCCAAATGAAGGAGAGGTTTGCTAAGACTGCTGACTTGTGGAAGGAAATTGAAGAAGCTTTGCCTCAGTAGAAAAGTTTATCTGGTAAGCTTCACTTATGATCACCGTGGTGGTAAGAAGTGAACGTTTGGCCAATGCTGTATACAAAGTCGCAGATTTGGGAATTTTTTTGTTGTATTTGCCTTTTTTTAACCTTATATTGCAAACAAATCATTGGCATCTACATTAAATTAAGTCATTGAGGCATGGTGTTGTTTTGGTGGGTTAGCTTTTTCAGATTGATGTCATGTTGCTTTCTTTTTCACGTTTTATCTCCTAAGGCATCTCAGATGGTCATATTTTGTTGCTACCTTAATTGCTAGAAGCTTTTGCATTTCTGTGTATCCATCTCTGTTGTGTTTACTGATATTTCCTACAGTGGCTTTCTGAAAGGTGGAATTATGTTGTAGGCGCTGAAGTATGTGTACTTGTTTACTTTTAGTTCAGTTAGAATTTCCCAAGGGACACTACCTTCTTCATGGAAAGGAGATACTATTATACTAACTTGGTTGGGAAATGTCATCCCAAGCTTAATTGTAAATGCAATGGGATTTGGTTTCAATAATACAACTATCGATTTTACATGCTTCACTCTTCGCCGTGATTGCACCAGTGACTTTTTCCTGTGCACGAGGGTATCCAAACATTGGGAATGCTGCTGCTTTTGAGCCTTTTGTCCCTAGATAGAGTTTTTGTGCTTCTGTAGTCTGGTGTATTGAAACATGTGCAAGCTTGTGAATTGTAGGTCTGCTCTGGTCCTAATTCTAATGCTCCATTGTCTGTTCTGTTAGTAATCTCAAAGATCATCTGTGCTTCTCCTCCCCCCTTCTCTTTTTGATGTTGAAGTTTGAGAATTGTATCTTACTATACCAATATTCCTTAAATTCGGTGATATTTCCTGTACCAGTTTTCTTAAAGGTGGAACTATCTTATAGGCTTTTAAGTTTGTGTATAAGTGCACTTCTAGTTCAGTTATTTCCCAAGGAACACTGACTTCTGCATGTGGTAGAGATACTAACTCGGTTGGGAAAAGTCATCCCAAGCTTAATTGTAAATGTATTGGGATTTGGTTTCAATAACATAACAATCAATTTACACGCTTCCCTCTTCACCCTGATTGCACCAGTGACTCTTTCCCGTGCACGAGGGCATCCACACTGCTGCTTTTGAGCCTTTTGCCCCCCTTGGTAAAATTTTGTGCTTAGTGTAGTCTGGTCTGTTGAAACATGTACAAGTTTGTGAATTGTAGGTCTGTTCTGGTTCTAATTCTAAGGCTCCATTATCTTTTGCGTTACTAGTCTCAAAGACCAAATGTACTTTTTTCTTTTCTATTTATCTTCTTGATGTTGAAGCTTGAGAATTGTAGCTCTTTTCTGCTTTACTAATTCCCATATTCCTTTATATTCTTTCGTTGTTATTTTCAATTCCATACATGTTTTTGTCATTATAGTAGTCTGCATGGTTCTGACTTCTCTGGATAGAGAAGGGGGAGGGTCTTGGGTTATGATAGTACATTATTGTTCAGCCAACACCTTTGATTATGGTGAATCATTATTTTTTTTCGGGTAACTATGAGATTTTGTAGTCTTCCACAATGCAGATTTCTGTAATAACGTGTAACTATGAGATTTTGTAGTCTTCCACAAGGCAGATTTCTGTAATAACCTCTTGGTTTGTGCAACGTGATCTTGTTGTACTCCCCTTCCCTGCACTTCTCTCCTCCAAAAGACATAATTTGGGAAGGCAGGTAAGTCCATCTATTCAAGAAACCTTGACAACATGGGGTTGCAGTTGTGAGAGTTGTAGTTATATTTGAAGAACTAGAAGATATATGATGCATCCATGCAACCTTTTCATGGTACTATTTATACACAAAAATCGGGTAGCAGGAAATGGAACTTTGTGATAGAATCAAAGGCTGCCCTTTCCCCCCTTTTCTGGTTGGGGGAGGGGAGGGACAGGTGGTTGAAGATAAAGAAAGAGGCCTGAGAGGCCTGAGAGCCCGTGACAGAAAACATTCTAAGCATAACTAGTGATGTCTTTTGATGGAATGGCGAAATGGTGATTTATTTTGGGGAAGAGGTAATTACTGAGTGAGATACTGATATAAGTATTTATTCATGATTGTTGTATTCTTCAGGCTTCTGCATTTATTCACCTTGCTGGCTACTGTGGGTGAGAGTGTATAGGGGTTAATTCCCTACAGGATAGTATAGTTTTGACAGTACATACGGAGCTACATAAGCCACCGGGGGGCGGGGGGTGGGTTGTTATATCTATGTAGGGGTGTAAATGGATAACCGAAATCCGCTTTCGAATTTGCATCCGCATCTGTTTAGGGGTATCCTAATCCGTCCGATTACTAATAGGATGCGGATATGGTATACCCCTTTCTTACCGATTATTATCCGTCCGATAAAATTATCCGATTTAAGTTACTTATTTAGATTTATTATTCTTATTTTTATAATTTTTTTACTCATGATATGACTATTTTTTTAGATTTTCTACTAATATAGCTACCAAACTGTTAAATTCTTAAATTTCAAACCTAACACTCACAAATAAAAAGGGTAAAGATGTAAACATGTAGTCGAAAACTTGTATTCAATTTGTATTCATGCCCATTTAGAAGAATCTACTTAAGAAAATAAATATCCAATTATCATCCGATTCCGATAGAATTCATCCGAAAACCGATAGGATATTATCCGAATTCTTCCGAATATAATAGGATGCGGATATGGTATCCGATCCGAATCTGGTCTATTTACACCTCTATATCTATGGATCAATGTTGGAATGATTTGATTTATTGCATTTATTTTGGGTGGTTGTGTAGGGGTGGGTCTTGGTTACAATCTTTCACTAAAAATTGTTGGGATATGGTTGCGTAGGAAAATTGTCTCCTACGATGCTGGCTGTGTAGAAGCGTTTGACATTGGGTTTGTTCTTTCTGTATTTGTTGGTTAGTTGGGTGGAAGAAATATTGGGTTAAGTTACTAAGTATTGACAAGTTCGTAAATTTATAACTTGAAGCAGCCCCCTCAACTTGTCTGATTTAATCGTAGAACCATCGTTGTCACTGTAGACAAAACAATTGATTTGGGGAAAAAAATCTGAAGCCCTAACCCTTGGTTAGCAGAAGACAAGCTCTCTTCTTTGGTTAAAAACGCCTCCTTCAGTCTCTTCTGATGGGTTAAAGCTTCATTGACCCTTTTCCTTTTAAGGGCAATAATGCCGGTTGAGTGAGCAAAGCTGAGTGAATCACAAAAGGGATAATCTGATATAGATTTCTTTGAGGAGTTGAAGGTACTGATGCCCCCTGGATAATTTTGTTTCCTGTTCTTGGATTTCCTCCTCTAAAGAATCCAATTGAGATTGCTCGACTTCATATGATTGACACAAAACATTTAGCCTCGTTAACCCAATTTCTGAAACCATCTGTTAATGACTAAAATGGTCATTATACGCCTTCCGGTTTGATTCAAAGGATGTACGGTCCGACCAGGATCGTTATCTAAGAAGGTTCGACCTGGAGGTCTGTGATAGGACCGACCATGATAAAAATACATCCGCCTGGCATGAAGAGGAAATCGTATAAAGGTAAACCCTTACCTAACAACAGGAGAAAAGAGTCCGAAAGGTAAAAGAACTCTTTATGAAGTTACTTTCCTAGGAATAACTCAAGGTAGAGTTACATACCGGATATAACTCTACTAACTTACATTATATAAACACCTCAGGTAAACGTGAGGAGGTAGGTATTCATACTTCTTGTGATCAATTACTTGAATTCTCTATTGAGTAGTTGAGATCAGATTATTGGTACTGACTTGTTCGTCGGAGACGTACCTCGACCCCCCAAGGTCGAGCTCGTATCTTGCAGGTTCGTGACAGGGAAGGACGAGCGAGATTCCGTATCAACAATTGGCGCCGTCTATGGGAATTGCATCAAAAAGTCATGGTGCGATCGAAAGTGAAGGCTGTAAATCAGAAGGAGGTGGAGGATGATGCTTCGAAGGGAATTCCTCAACCTGAAAAAATCGGTAATTCCCGACCAGGTGGAAATTAATTCCGACCAGGTGGAGATAAATACCGATCAAGGGAAGAAAAACCCCGAGCACCCGAATCATGGAGCATTAGCAAATCAAGTTGAGACACTCCAGAAGGAACAAATAAAGCTTCGGGAGGAATTATCCTCCATGAATGAACTACTCAGGATGGCCGTGGGTCATATAATTGCCCCTAATGCAGATCCTAAAAATACTCAAAAAATATTGGAGGGAAGCAAGAATAACCACTCGGTACTTCCTGATCGAATGCCTCGACCATCTCTAGAAGACGGACAGAAGTCAAAAGAGAAGGTAGGCGAAAAATCCCGGGCATCTGAGAAAGAAATTCCAAATAAAGATCCTCTGTTCAATGAAGATCATGATCGTGGAAGTAGCAACGATCCTCTCAAAGAACCAAAAAACAAGAGGGTTGAGTCCGGACCGAACAAGCGGGAAGATCGTTTGAGCAAACAAATCAAAGAGTTAGACGCGATCCAAAGAAAGAAGAGCTATATGCTTTTCTAAAAGAGGATCCTTTCATCCAAGCTATCTCTGAGGCGGAAATACCAAAGAGTTTCAAGTGCCCAACTTTCATCTTGTTCAATGGATCGCAATGTCCAAAACATCACATCACTCGCTACAGATCGACCATGTCAATTTATAAGCATAATGAGGCAGCCATGTGCCAAAGTTTTGCAGCCTCTTTAACCGGTTCCGCATTGGACTGGTTCTTGGCACTGGCAAGTGGTTCGATTGTGAGTTTCGATCAACTAGGACGAGTGTTTGTGCTGCGCTTCCAAGGAGGAGTCGGATTGAAGAAAAGAGAAGATACCTTGTTTTCTATAAAACAAGGTAGAACGGAATCTATCCGAAGTTTCCTTCAGAGATTCAATAATCTTACCATGCAAATTGAAAGCATGGACGAGAAAATTGCCTTTCATGCGTTATACCAAGGAATTACTCATGAAGGATTGCTAGAGCGGCTGCTCCAAGATATGCCAAAAACATATGCGGAACCGAGTGAAAGATGTCACAAACAAGCGAGAGATTTCGGAAACCATAGAATCTCGAAAAAAGAGAACCAAGGGCCGAAAGAAGAAGCGGTCGAGAAAGGGCTCAACCGACCCGGATGTTAGGGATAAGCTCGACCAAGAAAGGTCGACGAGAATCTCCAAAAAAGCGGGAGATTAGTAATCTTCCACCACCGAATACAAGAATATCCGAAATCTTGATGCAAATCAAAAATCAAGGACATATGAAGTGGCCGGAAAAAATCCGAGCACCGCCGAGAAAGCGTGATAAGCGAAAGTATTGTGACTATCACAAAGATCACGGCCATTGGACGGACGATTGCAAAAATCTAAAGACGGAGATAGAAAACTTAATCTCCGAGGACACTTAAAGAAGTATATCCAATCTAAAGAAGATGGCCGACCACATGACAACCCTGTCCCGAAGAGAGAAAGGTCGAGCCACGAGAGAAGAAAGAAGAAGTCCGGCCAAACGCCGACACGAGGTGGATGAAAAACAAAGAAAAAGATCTCCAGTCTATACTGTATTTGGTGGTCCGACAGAAGAATCAAATCGACAAGCAAAAAGAAAAGTACGATATATTGGGAATATTGAAACCCATAAAAATATATCTACTGAGCCAATAATTTTCTCTTCCGAGGATCTACGGGATATCACAATCCCTCATGATGATGCCTTGGTAGTCAAAATTCTCCTGGAAGGAACTGAAATTCATAGAGTCTTTGGTAGATCTTTGGATCGTCGTGCGGACATATTATCTTTAGATGCGTTCAAAAAGATGAAGCTAAAAGAAAACATGCTCGTCCCATGCGAAACCCAGCTTTATGGTTTCACGGGATCATCAACCCGAGCAGAAGGAACGATCCGATTAGAGCTACGGATTGGAGAGCACCCACGAGATAGAATCATACAGACTAATTTTATGGTCGTACGAGATTTATCAGCATACAATGCAATCATAGGACGACCAACCCTCTGTGCACTTGAAGCAGTGGTCTCCTCGTTACACATGAAGATGAAATTCCCGACCACTAAGGGAATTGGAGAATGTTTAGCCGACCAGAAAAGTAGCCGGCAAAGTTACAACGACTACATGCGGAAAAAGAAAAGAACGAAGTCGACCATGACCATTGAAGTTAGAGACGACCGCGATGAAGAAACCTTGCAAAGAGCTGAACCGGTGGAAAAACTAGAAAAAATCCACTTCAATCCCGACCCGAGATGAGCAAGGTACCATGATCGGTTCCGAGCAAGAAGCGAGAATTCAAATCGGAACTCACCGAGTTTCTAAAAAGAATTACGATGTTTTCGCTTGGTCGGCTGAAGACATGCCGGGGATCGACGGGGAGGTGGTGAGCATAAACTACTGTATTGATCCACGAGCAATTCCGGTTGTTCGAAAAAGAAGAAACTTCGCCATTGAAAAACATGAAGCTATTCGAATCGAAGTGCAAAAGCTAAAACAATGCGGCTTTATAAAACGCACGGACCACCCGCAATGGCTAGCTAATGTGGTAATGGTCAAAAAAGCAAACGGGAAATGGCGGATGTGTGCCGATTACAGGATCTCAACAAAGCACGGCCCAAAGGACCACTATCCACTACCAAGAATCGACCTTCTTATAGATGCAACGGCGGGACACGAAATGCTCGGTTTCATGGATGCATATTCGGGATACAATCGAGATCCTTATGCATCCCGATGACGAAAAGCATACGGCATTCATGGTGATAGGGACAGCTATTACTATAAAGTAATGCCTTTCGGTCTAAAAAATGCGGGAGCAACATACCAAAGAGCGGTAAATAAAATTTTCAAACATCAAATTGGTCGGAATATGGAAGTGTATGTGGACGACATCTTTGGTGAAAAGCATATCAAAAGAAAATCATCGACCGACACAGCGAAGTATTTAAAGTACTCCGGAAATACAAGATGAAGCTCAATCTGAAAAGTGTGCTTTTGGAGTATCTTCGGGCAAATTCCTCGGGTTCATGGTATCCCAAAGAGGAATCGAAGCCAATCTGAGAAAATCGGGGCAATTTTGGATATGAAAGCACCCAAAACCATCGAGAGAAGTCCAATGCCTAAGCGGTCGGGTGGCGGCCTTTGAATAGATTTATTTCTAGATCGGGGGAGAAATGCCTGCCATTTTTCAAAATTTTAAAGCGGTAGCAGTCGAAAAGGAAACATCCGGAATGATGAATGCCGGGGAGCATTTGAGGATCTAAAAGACAAACTATCCGGACCACCCTTACTTGTTATGCCGACCGGAAAGAAGGAGCTACGGTTATATTTAGCCGCTTCATCGGTAGCGGTTAGTGCGGTTCTCGTGCAAGAAGAGGGTAATATACAACAACTTTGTCTACTATGTTAGTCATGTCCTGAATGATGCTTGAGACTCGCTACCCGAGTGGACAAACAAGCCACGGCACTGGTTATAGCGGCCGAAAACTCCGTCCATATTTCCAATCTCATCCCATTACGGTGATGACAAATTTACCACTCAAAAAAATTCTTCACCGACCCGGACCTAGCCGGAAGGATGGTGACATGGGCCGTGGAATTGAGTGAACATCAAATAGAATTCAAACCCCGACCAAGCATCAAGGCTCAATCCCTGGCAGACTTCATTGTTGAAAAACAAGAAACAAGTCAAGAGGAGGACGAGCAAGGGGTAGAATCAATCAAAAGATGGACTCTATTCGTGGACGGATCGAGCAACTCGACAGGAAGTGGAGCAGGCCTATTAATGAAGAGCCCTGGGGGATTTGAAATAAAATATGCCCTTCGTTTCAAGTTCAAAGCATCCAACAATGAGGCTGAATACGAAGCTATGTTAGCAGGACTCAGGATGGCCAAAGCTCTAAGCATTCAACATCTGGAGATCAAAAGTGATTCACAGCTGATTGTAAATCAGGTGAAGGGAGTTTATGGAGCCAAAGAAAGAAGAATGGAGAAATACTTGAACTTAGTCAACAACTACAAACAGTACTTTAAAGAGCTAAAAATAACTCAAGTACCAAGGATTGAAAATGACCAGGCTGATTCATTATCTCGCTTGGCTACGGAAGGAATGAATGTCCAAGCACCAGTGATCTATCTTGAAGAACTGGATAGCCCTAGCATAAACAAGGTCGACCACATGCAAATTACAACCGACCTGGGTTGGATGGAGCCGATCATACATTATCTTGACAACGACCAGCTCCCAGAAGACCAAAAATCTGCTCGGGCAATAAGACAGAGAGCAGCCAGGTTCACCATTAGGGACGGATTGTTATACAAAAGATCATTCACTCGACCACTTCTAAGATGTTTGGGACCAGTAGAAGCTACAAATGTGTTAAGAGAGGTTCATGAAGGAACCTGCGGATCTCACGTAGGATCCCGAACACTCTCTAATACAATTATACGCCAAGGATTCTATTGGCCGACCTTAGAAGAAGATGCCAAAGACTTCGTCAAGAAGTGTGACAAGTGCCAGGCACATGTAAAGATCTCCCATACCCCCGCAGTTCCTTTAACATCAACTCTATCCCCAATACCTTTTGCAAGGTGGGGAATAGACCTGGTAGGGAAGCTACCTAAAGCCTCGGGAGGAAGAGAATACTTGGTAGTAGCAGTAGACTACTTTACAAAGTGGGTAGAAGCTGAACCCCTTGCAACTATCGATACCGAACAAATGAAGCGTTTTGTCAAGCATAACATATCATACGGATATGGAGTTCCAAAAATATTAGTAACCGACCATGGAAAGCAATTCAAGAACGCAGCATTCTCAACATTCTGCAAAGAACAAGGGATCGAGCATAGATTTTCTTCAGTAGCTTATCCCCAGAGTAATGGCCAGGTCGAGGTTACTAATAGAACCATGCTCGACGGACTCAAGAAAAGGCTCGACCAGCTAAAGGGAGATGGGTAGATGAACTACCTAGTGTGCTTGTGGTCGTACCGAACAACTCCAAGGACGACCACAGGAGAATCTCCATTCCGACTAGCATATGGAGCAGAAGCTAGAGTCCCAATAGAAATCCAAATTGGATCACTTCGAGAAATAGAATTCGAAGAAGAGGCAAACATTGAAGGAATGCGAACCAATTTGGATCTGATTGACGAAGTAAGGGACAAAGCTCAGTTCCGTCTTGAAGAATATCAAAGAAGAATAGCGACGTATTATAATGCCAAGGTTCGAAATGAACAATACTTGCCAGGCGAACTAGTACTTCGCCGAACAGCTGCTTCAGATCCGACCAATCAAGGAAAGTTGTCCCCCAATTGGGAAGGACCATACCTAATCATACGACAAGTCGCTCCCGGAGCATATCATTTACAAGATCCGGAGACAAGCGATAGGATACCTCGATCATGGAATTCGAACAATCTCAGGAAATACTATCAATAAGAATAGTATCTGAGAAAGTCGTAAACACGACAAATTTTGAGCGTTTTCTTTCAGTTTTGCCATTTATTTCAGTATGTAGATAACTTGGGAGATTCATAATCCCAAGAAGTCAAATCAGTTTTTATATATAAATAAAGACATTCGTACAAATAATTACGCAACTTCAACAAGACGCTCAAGGAAAAGACCTGAAATTCTCAGGCAGAAAAGACCTGAAATTCTCAGGCAGAAAAGACCTGAAATTCTCAGGCATGAAAGACCTAAGATACTACTTAGGCAGAAAAGACCTACAATTAATAGGCAAGAAAGACCTAAACTTTCCTTAGGCACAAAAACTTCTGCCTAAGTTCTCATGCCCGGGAGGTAAGGGTTATGAACGAGCAGTTGTTGACGAACAGCTTCTTCAGTTCATGACCGAGCAAAACTTACTATACCGAACAACATGGCTTAGATGAACAGAAACACACGAGCAAACCACCATGGGCCGAACAATGGTATCCAATCGACCAGATATATTTGGAACAAATGATGGAAAAACATACCATTAACGAACAAAGATCTAGCACATACAAAATAAACTATGATAAAATTACAAAATTATCATTGTTTAAAAGATGTGGACACAAAAAGATCAAAATAGATATTGAAGTAAAACTACTCAACAACAGCCTCCGAGTCTATTTGCTCGGCAGGTTCAGTGGTCGACGATGGCCCGGCGTCATCTTCCTCCTCAGGGGCCGGCTCCCAGTCGGAGTCAAGAAAATCCTGGACGGAAACATCCTTGGGCAGCCCAAAGGACTCTTTCCCTACCGCCCATTCTGGTCGAGGGATCTTCAAGTCATCATATATGCTCGGATCGACGTACTTCTCAAATTTTGACAGATCAAGATTTCGAAACTCTCCGATGATGCTTAGGAAAGCTGCCCGTCGACCATATCTAAACCCGGGAGCGGCAACCTTTGATACAAAATTTTGACAACCTTTGGTCCGGACCCATCTCCGGATTACTTCATGACGTAGTTCATTGGACAAATCTTGAAATGTGGCCGGAGAGGATTGGGCCAATTGAGCAGTCAGATCCTTAATAAATTGATCCTTCTCAAGCTTTTCTTGCTCGGCGGATGATAGACACAGGTCTTTACTTTCCAAAGACGCTTTCAGATTCTCAACCTCGGATTGGTAGGAAGACACCTGCTGTTCGGCTGCCCTAGCCCGAGCATCTGCTTCAGCTTTCTCACCGGTCAATTTATCCACCTGAAGGCTCAAACTTTTGATCTTGTCCTCCAACATATGGATCGCCGACACATCTCGCCGGGTAACCTCCAAATTACCGGCCCAAGCTTGTGTCAGGGCGCAGACCAACCTAATGAGAACCGGAGTAATCAAGAAATTTCCAAATCAATAAAGACAATTACCACAAAGCTCGGGAAAGAGTTTACCTTGTCATCGTATCCTGTGTACGAGAGGAACCAACTTCCAGCAGAAACTTCTGGTCGGCTGGGAGAGTAACTCCCGATAACCACTCCTTCGCCACCTCAGTCCCATCTTTTTTGTTACTGAGAACGTGCGAGCAGGAGTTCAACGACCACGATGGCATAAGCACCGAAGAAGGGCCGGCCGAAGAATCAGGAAGAGGAGGAGAAGAAGGCAATGTATTCTCCTCCAACGACCCAGCTATGAAAGACATGGGACCTTTCTTTTTGTTCGCCCGAGGAGGAAGTTCGGCAACACTAGTAAGCCTCTTTTGAGATACAGAAGCAGAGCTCTGTTTGCCCTTGGAACGAATCCGATCAGACTTGGTCGGAACCCTCTTTCGGCGTCTGCAGCATCAGCTTCCGCAGCCAGCTCGGTGTTCTTTGGATTAAGTTTCACTGCACAAACAAAAACACATTGTTAAATCCGGACAAAGTAACTTTCTATAAATCAAGAAAATAGAAGGATCACTTACCGGGAAGGAACCCCCAATGACGCAGAACATTGGGATATTCCGGACAGTATCCGTGGACGGCAAACTTATTTCTCGTCCTCGGAAGAAAGATGGCAAATCTTCTCCCTAGCACGCTCCTCGGCACCAGTTAGCAAGGGAAAGTCATTTGACCCCTGAATTGGTCCCCGGACCCAATAAATAGGGAAAGAAGGTTTGGAAGGAGGACGGACAAAGAAAAATTTTGGACGCCAACCTCTAGTGTTGGACGGGAGGGTACCAGTCCCGACAAAATTACCTTCCCAACCACACTGAGTTACGGTTCTCTTGGATAAATAGAACCATCCATCTTGTTCTTGCTTCTTCGCCATAAAAAACGTAAGAAACAAGGCAAGGGATGGTCGGACATTTACTCTTTTATCCTGACAAAAGCCCCAGAAACAGATTACATTCCTCCAACTGTTCGGGACAAACATGCCAGGACACATTCCAAAATGGATCATAATATCCCTAAAAAGGGGGTGAACGGGAAAGTGAAAGCCACTTTTTAAGGCATCTTCATAAAAGGCAAACTCTCCAGGTCGAGGAGAGTTAGCCCTCTCATCAGGGTTCGGAACTCGGATAACATGGTCGGACGGTATTCCATACTTCCGACGCAGGAACTCTAGCCTCTCCTCGGACATCAATGAAGGAAGAAAGTCAGGGCCGGATGAATAAGGATCATAATCTATATGATCGGGAGTAAGATCCTTATTCTTCTCTAGGGTGTATTCTGCTAGGGATAAACTATCCTTCCAACTTCGCCTCTCAACTTTGAAGCGAGCTCGGGCACTTTGGGCAACTAGCTGTGGTCGAGAATCTACTTCATCATCATTACCAATGGCCTCCGACCTACCATCTAGACTCTGTTCGGGATCTACAGACTGTTCGGAATTTTCACTTGAAACAGTGACGGACGGATCCTCTTCTAAGTTTTTCCTATGTGATGTAGCACCCCTTTTCTTCACTATTACCATATTTTCTCTAAAACAGAAAGAAAATATGACGGAAAGTGTAGACAAAGCCAGAGAAAAACAAAGAAGACAATGACAGAGAACCGTATAAGATTTTTGTTGAACAACAGAAATGAAGAAGCAAAGTAAGAAGGACTTACTTGTTGTTGAACGAACGGAGAAGAAGAAGAACACAAACAATACTCTTCTCCCAAAGAAAGACCAACTGCTGGAAAACGAAGCAGGCAGCAAACCCCCAACAAAATTTTTTTTTCGCAGTGATAGAAGAAAAAGAAACGGTTTTCAAAAGCAGAAGTGAAAGGAAGAGAAGAAAGGGGGAAGATATATATAAAACCGTAGATACTAATCTAAGGGTAGATACAAAACTACCATCAACGGTTAAGATTCATCAAATCTAAAAATCCATATCTAACGATGATGGATACGCGTAGGTGGACGGTGGAAAATGAAGAGTCTCTTCATCATAATGACAATCATTTATGATGAAGAGACAGCAACGACACGTGTCATCCACGAACGAGCCTTGAGAAACGTGCATTGGTTTACGCGCGCAAATTCGGCGGCTACATAAGAGTGGGATGTTACAGATTTCGAGGTAGGGTGTTATGGTCGTTTCAACCAAATACACGTGCACGGGAAGACATACACTCCCTTAAGCCGAGCATAAAATTCTCGAGCACAAGGGACTGGGGGGCTTCTGTTAATGACTAAAATGGTCATTATACGCCTTCCGGTTTGATTCAAAGGATGTACGGTCCGACCAGGATCGTTATCTAAGAAGGTTCGACCTGGAGGTCTGTGATAGGACCGACCATGATAAAAATACATCCGCCTGGCATGAAGAGGAAATCGTATAAAGGTAAACCCTTACCTAACAACAGGAGAAAAGAGTCCGAAAGGTAAAAGAACTCTTTATGAAGTTACTTTCCTAGGAATAACTCAAGGTAGAGTTACATACCGGATATAACTCTACTAACTTACATTATATAAACACCTCAGGTAAACGTGAGGAGGTAGGTATTCATACTTCTTGTGATCAATTACTTGAATTCTCTATTGAGTAGTTGAGATCAGATTATTGGTACTGACTTGTTCGTCGGAGACGTACCTCGACCCCCCAAGTTCGAGCTCGTATCTTGCAGGGTCCGGGCCGGGAAGGACGAGCGAGATTCCGTATCAACACCATCAATAGCTGTTTGGATAGTTATGTTCATCACAAAGTTCTCACTTTATCAACATTAAAAGAGGGGAAAGTGAGTTTTCCTAGCATATCAAGATCATTGAATTTCCTCAGCTGCTACAAGAACAGATACTTCATTGTTCTTCAGCTGATAATATCTGAAATTTCAAAGCAAAAAATGATGAGGTTATGTAATATGTGAACCTATGTTTCATTCATTCTATAAAACGGGATAAAGCATCCAAAAAATTTCATAGAGAAGTTCCTTTCAACGACATTAATGTTGCCTGAATTTCAAGTGAAAGTGCTGAAGGTAATGCATCACTTAAACAGAGTAGAACATCTATAATTCATAAAGAAATTCTTCAGAACAGGGTTTTTATGATCACTGCACCCCCTTAGCTTAGCTTACCGCTGCAACTTTTTCTCTTGATCACAACAACTTTTCTCCCACTCCTTCATTCTTCATAGGGTTTAATGATGCTAGAGTTGCTTTCTTGCGTGAGGACTTTCTTTGATTGAAAAGAGATGAATATCAACATTTACAATTATATCTGCCGCACCTTATCATTTTAGACAACTGGATGTATTTGTGATTATGCCGTGCCCTCCCTCCCGCGCGGCAGCAAGCAAAAATCCTCTCGATGTAGCAAGCTTGTGTTAAACTCTTAGAATTTATCGTACGAGTTCAAACTCGAAACAACCATATGATCCGCCTCTTGATGTAGCAAGCTTGTGTTCAACTCTTAGAATTTATCGTACGAGTTCAAACTCGAAACAACCATATGATCCACCTCTCGATGCAGCAAACTTGTGTTCAACTCTTAGAATTTATTGTACGAGTTCAAACTCGAAACAACCATATGATTTATGTGTGGTTTTATGAAGTATGTTTTGCTTAACTTAAGATGTGTTTATACTACCCTTCTTTTTTATCATTTCTTATTACTTTAGATTTTGTTGTTGTTTTTATTAATACTTGTTGAAGTTCAGTAGAGTTAGCTTGCTGGAGAAGTCTTTTATTATGTTTCTATTTCTAGTTAATATAATCAATGGTTATTGGTAAGATTTATTGCCAATGGGTTAGACTATCTAATTTAACCATGGTTCTTTTTGCCCTGTACAAGATCTCCTCGGTTCTCTAGCAAGAACACCTCTGGTTCATTGGTATTATTGAGTTCGAATCAGTAAGTTTACTCCAAATTAAAAAATAAAAAATAAAAAGACATGAGTTGCTTCATTTTTAACTTAAGGTGGGATGGCTATGTGATTTTCTTTTGAAAGTGGTTCCTGCTAAAGCCTATTGTCTTTCTCTCTTTATTTTTCTCCACTTGATCTTCTCTTTAATTTTCATTTTGCTGGTTCTGATACTATGTTATAGACAGTTCAACATTGGACCTATTAGGTCACTAACTTTTCATTTCCAGTTCTCCATTGGTAGCTTTTGATCTGGAATCTGGTTCTGTGCTGTGTGCTACTATTCTTTACCTGGTTCCAGGTCTGAAACTTATCAATATTATGTTCTGAGTTTGTCTCCTTCATGGCAAATTGCATCTATTTCCTCTTCACTTCAGTTCATCCTATTCCACAACTTTTAAAATTTGACCAGAACTAACACACTGGGTTCATGTCAGTTTCATGGGAACTCTGAGAAAACATTCCCATCATAACTCCTACGTTCAGGCCACCTTATAATCATCTCAGCAAGGGTTCCTTTTGTGTCTGAATCAGGGTTTTCACTTTGCTTATGTAGTGATTGTTGATTGGAGTTAGTTTTTTGGTAATTTGGTAGAATAGAACTTGAAACTGATCCTATGAAATTGACACATGTTTAATCCCACCTGATGATTCTCAGTTGTACATAACATGAATAATAAACCCCATAATTATATAATTGATCTCTAGATTTAGATTTCAGTTCTCTGATCTGCAACTAGTCCTGAATCTCATGATGCTATAACTAGTGTTCTGAATGACGAATCTCTATGATGTGTGATAGCAATACAAGCGCTAGTATCAACAATAATAGTCATGACAGCAACAGCAACAAGACGAAAACTAATATTCACTATTTGAGATACATGGATTTCAATTGCAGGTATGATGGAACAACTGACAACATTCATAAACTGTGATCAAATTCATCAAATGTCTTCCGACAATAATATATCAAGTTGTCTTGCGAGAATAATACATAGTGTCTTTCAACATAATAAATCAAATATTCACCACAATCTTAATATGGAATAATACATTCATTCAACAACAAATCAAATGTCTGAATTTCTAGAATTTATTTCACATATCCTTCTGGGTGAAAAGCAGAATCTATTCCTATTTTTGAGGCCTGGTGGATTTGAACCCCCATATCCTGGTTATTGCCCAGGTGCTCTACCATTCCGAGCTAAGGACTCAACCTGCAACGGGGAAAAATAAAAGGGAAGAAGAAGGATAAAAGAAGAAAGAGGAGCCCATTAGACAATGTAATCTACAATAACCAAAATGGCCACTTAGCCGAATATACATTCAATATCCCTGCTTTCAGAAAGATAAATAATCATGGAACCTGCTGAAATACTTAATTAATTTATGATAAACAATTCTATATTTCATAACATCCACTAAAAATCTAACTAATATCATCCATTCTTGTCCTTTGAACAGCTGTATATATGAAGTGAGAAGCTAAATCAGGAGGAAAAACAACACTCAGAGGTTATCTGCACATAAACAACAAATTCACAAAATATTGAGTATCACTTCACCTATAGAATAATCATAATCAAGTTAAATTCTTAAATACAGAGCTATTGTACCTGGGCTGGAGAAACTGTATCCCTACTATTCCCATCATCAATAGGTTGGGAGGAAAGAGTATCAGCCTACAAAGTTCAGAGTTTCAAATGCAAAATCAATGATATCATTCGATAAAATAATATTAAATATAAATAACATATTTATTATCAATACCGGAGTTGTGGAAGCTTGGGATGAATTTATTGTTGATCTAAAAGAATCAGGTGTCCCTTGTATCTTCTTCAACCTTCTCTTTTTCAAGCATGTATCAATATTCACATCGGCATACTCACTTGGCTCATCTTCAAGAGGATTAGCAGTATGCATCACAAGAGTGTCTAAATGTTTACACATATTAGAAGCAACATTGTTCACATATTCAAACCCTTCCATAGATCTGGATGCTTGTAATGCAATCTTGACCAAGGTACGGCAAATAAAATTATACCGCTTTGTATGATCCATATTCACATCTTCTTCAACTTGCTTGCTGTTGTCATATTCTACTGACATACTTCTAGCTGTAAGTGTCCATCGTCTCAAGATGTATGCATCTGGAATAATCTTGATGTCAAGAATGTCAAACACCTTCAAAACATGACGACATAGAATGCCAAACGACTCAAACTTCCTACAGCTACATTCAACATCAAAATTATTTGGATTAATTTTAACTTGATATTCCTTATCTGACTTCAATATACCAACCACGTATTCACGACGTTCTATATTTTCATTTCGATGCTTTATATAGCACATAGGCACCCAATCATACTCACACTGAAAGAGATTAAAGATTTTGGGAGTGTACATTGATGCTGCCTGACACATAATAGGTGCAAACATATGCTTGTTCTTTGGATTCTTACATTGTGCATCAAATTCAGTTTTCAATTCATTTCTACGCTTTGACTCAACAATCTTTGCAAAATGCTTCAAAAAACATAGAATGCCCATAGTACACTTTGTGTAATCATTCATGTCAGCATTTAAATTCTCACTTAACTGCTTATTTTGCATTCCTCCTGTGAATGTATACTTCACATAACATCTAGCCCACTTGTGTTTCAATTTATAAGCAAGATCCAACCATGAATCATCTCCAACCACATACTCGGTGTTAAAGAAGTTTGTCCATGCAGTCTCAAAATCTACTTCCTCTTCATATTCACACATACACTTTTGCACATGCGATAGAAAACTGATTCCATCCTTCCTTAAGTTCCCTAAATGCTGAACTGCATTTTGCATTAATTGCCATGTACACAAACCATGAAAACTTCCAATAAAAACCTCAGAGATCACCTTTAATATGGTTGCATCTTGATCTGTAAAAATTGTTTTGGGCTTCTTGTGTCCATGAGTTTCCAAGAAAGTGTTGAACAACCATTTGAATGATTCTGCTGTCTCATCATACAATAATGCAGCTCCAAATATAACTATTTCTGCATGATGGTTAAACCCAGAGAAAATACTAAAAGGTCTGTTTTCCTTATTTTTACAAAATGTTGTATCAAATGTAACAACATCACCGAAGAGTTCATAGTCCATTATCATCTGTGCATCAGCCCAAAATAGATTTGTAATCAGCTCATCTACATCCAATTGCACCCTATAGGTAAATAAAGGATTGAGTCTAACTTGATCTTCAAAATATCGAAGCAAACTCCCTACTTCACCATAACGTAGTTGCCCATTACGCCGTTTGACCTTCAAATAATTACAGTGATCTAGAGCAACATAATCAATGTTTTGACTTCCATTGTCTTGTGCACCCATGTATTGAATCATATCCTTGGTTTTAATTCCAGATTCACTAACCAACTCAATCCCAAAGACTTGCACGTTTGAAATTTTTTGCTGTGACCGCATCATGTGAGCAGTGGATGGGGTGTGTAACTTGTGATTATGACCTTCAACAAAATCATTACATTCATATTTACCATTTTCCAAAAGCTTGATTCCCATGCGAGCCTTACATTTGGTTCTTGTCTCTGCTTGAGGCCTTTTAATTGTGGATCTATCACACTTATCTTCTTCCTTACAACCACTTTTGGAACATGAAAACCTCCTAGATGTTATCTTTGAGATATCTTGTCTGCTTTTATGTGCATACTGTCTCCGAATACTAAACCCCGATATGCTACCATAAATTTTGTAGAAATGATATGCATCCTCCTCAGAATCAAACTGCATGCCGATCTTAGGCTTAATTCCATCGTCTTTATCCATTTCTGTGATCAACATCTACACAATTATTATAAGCTCCAAAAAAAACCCAACACAAAAATTCGGTGGAAACTACCACAATGTATATCAAATAATTCAAAGAAAACCAATACAACCCTATCCTATAATGAACTGACATCTTTACCAAAAAAGAAAGAAAAAAATAGAAATCAGCAACCATCAACAAAATGTATTAGAAATATTAAGCAGAAATATTATTACATTACACTTAAAAAAAATCCAGATTTTGAGAAACCACCAACCAAATCTAGGTCATAGTGGGGAGGGGAAGAGCGGTGAGGGTGGGGTGGGGTGGGATTCGGTCCACTGTCTGAAATGCAGTTCTGAATTTTTATCTGAGTATCATCTGGTGAACCTTAAGATGATAAGTTGTTAACTATTTTACAAACTGAATCCACCCGAGTAGAACTTAAACCCTAGAAGAGAATGAATAGACTGAGTAAGATTCTGAACAGATTATCTTGATTCCATGATTCACAGGGGGATGATAACTTCAAGAATACAGGACATCCCTAATCCTCATCACTTTCTGATTAATCCTGGCAATGGTTGGATCCAGAAAAAATAAAAAAGAAATGAAATTTAGATGAGCTATTAAAATAATTTCTGCATAAAAGACTATGTAAACTATAAAATTTTCACCTGCATTTACCATGGCCAATTTAGGTTTCAGATTCCTTCTTATCAGATTCAGAAATAACGTGCGCACAAAAGCCAAAAACAAAGAAATGGTAGCTGTTGTCTGTTCTCAACCTCAAGGCTCAAGGTAGTCAGACTGGGAAGTAACAAACAGCCAATAACTGAAAACTCTACAGTAATTCAGAACAGTTTTAGTTCTCAAACTCAACAAAGAAGAAATTTCCATGAAGGGTGTATTTCTTGAATCTCTGTGTCCTCCATAAGAAACACCCATCAAGAGACTTTATGGTTTCTGGGAATTACCCAATTCAATTACAGAAAACCAGAAATGTGCTTTCTGCAGAAGAATCCACTTCATGACCAATGGAAAACCCAGCTCTAACTTGTAAAGCAAATGAAATGCAAGGTTAAATTTTATAATCAAATTACATTGAAACCATCCTTGTGTAGAAGTCTTGAACAAAGGTCTCGCATTTATGATCAGCATTGTGGTTTCCTTAAAAATCAAATATTTTCATTTCCTGCTTGAAACATAACAACTGGCCAGGAACTAATTGTGAGTTGCTTAATCTGCAGGTACTGTCTCACGATTCCTAATAACTACCTTTTAGCTTCAGCAGCTCCATTGTTATGTGCTGAAATTACAGTTTACAATCCCATGATGAGCCATAAGATAAACCAACCAGGTAAGTCTCTTGGTGTGATTGGGCTGGGGGGCCTTGGACATATGGCTGTTAAATTCGGAAAGGCTTTTGGGTTAAATGTCACAGTTCTAAGCACATGTACATCGATGAAGGAAAATGCTCTAAATCTCCTTGTGCAGACAAAATTTGGTATGGAGCTGATGCAGGTAACATATTGACATAAAGCGTTTTATTTGGAATCTCTCTCATGTCTTATATATATCTCATGAAACACTAGCAACACAAATTTTCTAGATAGAGTATTGATTTATGTGTGTCTTTGCTGCTGTGCCGGTCTCTCTTTCCTTTACAGGCATTGGCAAAATCTATGGACTTCATTATTTACACTGCATGTGGAAATCATTCATTGGATTTGTACTTGTCACTCTTCAAATTGGTGGTGTTATGGGCCTTATGGCAATTGTGGGCGTCCCAAGTTGAGTCAAGTTTCATCCTGTAAGCCTTCTTCAAGATACCTCAAAATAAACTTGGTATTGCTTATAGAATCACTATATCTATGTATGATTATAATTGATCAAAGGAACTAAGGGATATGATCATGATGTCTATACTTTTAGGTATCTCACATATCTTTAAGATTTCAATTACTTCGCTAGAACCTTAATTAATGAGGTCCTCCTCTGCTTGTTAGTTTAAATCCTGTTCTTATACTTATTATCACGCACACGCTGTGACACACACACAAGGAAAACAACAGCAGCCCTCAGACACACAGAAAGAGAGAAAATGAATTTATTAGGGTTAAGTGGGTTCAGATATTGGCCAAAGCAGGAGGTGGAAGTTGAACACAGAGAACATTCATACTGTTCCAAGTCCAACACTGCTAGGTGTCGATGGTGTAAGGCCAACCAGATGCCCTTACGTGATTCCTCAAGCAAGAAAAACTCTCGCCTTGGTCACCTATTCAGTGACGCTATCTCTGCAACCCACCTCCATATGAATTCATTTACCTAGCCTTCTTATAGGTTATTAACACAATCCACGAAGACTAAAAACAGACGAGAAATCAAGAAGGGACAGGAACAGCGGAAATGAAGAGCATTAAGCAGGTAACACGTAATCGAACTAACCGAGTAGAGCAGGACCCAAAATCCTGAATGCACTAACCGCGGCAGACGATACCGGTCAAGATGGAACCCGTCGTCGCTGAAGAGGGAGGCAAAGTTGTCTATCTCATAACGCAATCGAAATCGCCGTCGCCGGAGAAGGAGGCAAAGCTTGTCTACTGCAAATGTAAGGTTAGGGCTGATGAGATTTCCTCCATCTACATTTTGTGTAGAAAATAGAATGAAAACGAAGGTTCTGCGAGTGAATCAGAAAATTGAAAGGGTTTAATGTTGTAAATTTGAAAACTCTTTAAAAACATATGCAATGTGAATTTACGTAACGACCCTCCTTCAGACTCAACGAAAACGCTTCTCTGAAACACGAACAAAAATCCTGTGGATATATCCATAGAGAGAGATGGTGACTCACTACCACTCACCAACGATGGGGTGTGCTGTTTCGATTTAGCGGAGGAAAATCTCTACCACCCACTAAATCCTCCAGCAATATTAATATTAGATACCCTTTTTCATTCACTACCAACTCTTTCTACAGTGATGCTGCTTGTTTGAGCTCTTATCTCTTCCCCATCTCTCTGGCTTAGTTCCGCCGAAGGGAGAAAAATCTCAGTAAGTTCTTTCTTCTTCTTGATCTGCATTTCATCTTTTTCAGTATCTGTCTAACTGATTCTTCTGGGCTTTTGTTTTTAAAAAAAATTCCTGATTTGTTTGAGTCCGTGATTGATTGGCTTCTATCAGCAGTTCGTTATTTCTTTTCATATTCATCTGATGATGATTATCTCCGTCTCCGCATTCTGTCACATCCATAGGATTGTATTTTGCTGTTCTTTTGTGGTTACAGATGTGTTATATATTTGAACTTGTTTCTCTGTGCACCGACCCACCTCTGTTTGATTATCCTATTCGGAGCTTGTAGGAGTAAATTTGGCTGGAGATTACTTACCCACAAGTCACTGACATTCTCTTGTCTGTTTCATCCTATGATGTCTTAGATTTTATCTACAAAATGAGAGGAGGTTTATGGCAGCTAGGGCAATCCATCACACGCCGCCTCGGTCAGGCTGATAAAAAGACAGTTGCACGTAGATGTTTTGCTTCTGAAGCTGAGCTTAAGAAAACTGTTCTGTATGACTTCCATGTGGCAAACGGTGGGAAGATGGTGCCTTTTGCTGGATGGAGCATGCCAATCCAGTACAAAGACTCAATTATGGACTCCACTTTGAACTGCAGGGAGAATGGTAGCCTCTTTGATGTTTCCCACATGTGTGGGCTGAGTCTTAAGGGAAAGGACTGTATACCATTCCTCGAGAAGCTTGTCATTGCTGATGTTGCTGGCATTGCCCCTGGGACTGGATCCCTCACTGTCTTTACGAATGAGAAAGGAGGAGCAATTGATGATTCTGTGATTACTAAGGTGAAGGATGATCACATATACCTGGTCGTGAATGCAGGTTGTAGGGACAAGGATCTTGCACACATTGAGGAGCACATGAAGGCATTCAAAGCCAAGGGTGGGGATGTCTCATGGCATATACATGACGAGAGATCTCTTCTAGCTCTCCAGGTCTATTTCTAGCCTTCTTTTCCCATTTTGTTTTAATCACATGGATGCTGGTAATTACTAATAATATGACAGAAACTTTATTTTTGAAGTTTCTTCTTGCCTTGGCTATCTAAGCCAGTTTAGAGTCTATTCTGGTGTCATTTACTGCTATTTACTAGTAGTTCTTTAAATCCTATGGTTTAGTATTGTTTCAATATCAGCCCTTGTCAATTTTTTGTGAGTTTCAGTGTATTTAGGTTTAAATTCCGAGATTTTCTTTTCCTTATTTTAGCTTTGTTAATATTTTGGATTTTCCTTTCGGTTTGTTGTTCTGAAGGATATCTACTTCCAAAATTCAGTTTGAAAATGTCCCTACCTGTTTAGCATGGATTCTTCCATAATCAGGCTGATTCTCAATAATCTGTGATGCATATTCGTAACTTCTTTACTGGGTGCTTCTCCTTTTTATATTCTGGGTACTGATTTTTCCTCATTTCTTCTTTCTTTGTTACCTTTTCTCCTGTCCAGTGCCTGCAATTTGTAAGAAAAACAATAAATTAAAAATATCATGTTATTAAGCAGTCTGTGTACATTTTAGATCTAAATCTATATTTGCTCATAGTTGCCAATCATTGCATAAGAGATGGCCGGCAATTCTAGAGTGACTTACATTTTTCTTTAGTTAATTGTAGCACTTCATTGACTCTGTTGAGCTTTGTATCCTTCTGAAGATGTTTCAATCTAGCATTTTATATGTATGAGTCTGGTGTAGGGTCCACTTTCTGCACCAGTTCTTCAGCACTTAACTAAGGATGATTTGAGCAAGGTGTACTTTGGGGAATTCAAAATGTTGGATATCAATGGGGCGCATTGCTTTCTCACTAGAACTGGGTATGTTTCTTTCCTGGTTCACATTGCTAATTTATGATGATGTTGAGAAGTTCTAATTGACCATTTGATGTTTTAGAGTGAGTTCCTACCCTCTTCATGTGGACTGCTTCTCTTAAATCAGTAGAAGTGTTTATATTTGCCCCTCCCACATCCCAACCACACAGCTGCCCCAGTGTTGATCTTTACTGCTTTATTTCTGTTTTTAAATGGTTGGATTCTCAGCCTTTGCTTTGATGGAGCCTCCCTTTGTATTCCCCTCCCGCCCTCCCTCTTTTTGGTATAGGGAGAAACAGATTAGAAACAAAACTGATTCAAGAGATAATGATACTAAATACTGAGAAAAGACGTAATGAATGCTAATATTCCTCAACATAATGAATGCTAATATTCCTCAGCATATATTACTTTTCCTTCATCTCACCAGGAGAAACTTTTTTATACTTGTGTTAGATTGAGAAGTAGCAGAAGACAATCACAGTTCATGGCTGATTATTCAATTCTGCAATGAAGGAAAACACTCAAAAAATCAAAATTAGGTTTCACAAAATTCAAATTTATGATGACAGGAATAGGTATTGCAAGATGGAGATATTTGAAGGCAATAAATAGCTTTATGACAGAAAAAAAGGGAAATAGGCTATGGCTTAAAATAAAGATACTGTTTGGACGTTGAAGATTAGTAGCACAGCCAGAAGACAAGCAATAATATTAGTTCTTTAAGTACTTAAAATATGGTTCTAAACAAGGGAAATTGGGTCTTGAATTAAAACTGATGGAAGGAGGTAAGAAACTAGAAGTTTTTTCATATTATAAAGAGAAGAGGTGTCAGACTTGTACTTTTACATCTAGTCTTGAGTGTTGTTATTTCTGAATCCTCAAGTTTCTGATCTTTTTCTTTTTGGGTAAAATACTGCAACCAACCCAATAGGAACCAAACTTGGACCATGGGATGAAAATTAACGGGATACAAGAAGACTTGAAATTAAATTATACTACCAGCTGACCACACTAACACCATTCACCCCATTGAACATGCCTCTCAAACAAAGGGCGATGGATTGGATTTGTTGATGAACATTATAGTTCCATGAGCCAATTGACCCTTGTAGGTCATGATTTGCTCCATGCTCCTTGGAGCAAATCAAGTTCCTTAGGTTGCACTTTTGGAGGCCCAATATATTTTCTGAGAATCAGCCCCTTGGGGGTTAACATAAAGATGTAATTATAAAATTTAGTATTATTGCCATAAAACCATGAAAGTAGATCTTTTGAACCATGAACTGGTTGTTCAGACTTTTTGAAGTTCTCTTGATCGTTTTCTGCATAGTTTCCAATAATGTCACAGTTGCATACTCATTATAATAGACACCATAATGTTTTCATGACATCAAAACATTTATAGTTTACTCTGAAAAGTTCTGGTAATTTCTTTATGAAGCGTTTGCACCCCAAAAAGGAAAATCTTTATGAAGCTATATGGGAAGTTGTTGTTTTGTTTTTATGTTGTCTATTCAAACTTTCCCATCTGGAACTCACCAATAAGGATTCAATTATAATCATCTTTAGAAGTTGTACGTCCTATATGAATTGTTTCCTTTACAAGAATGTTGGAGAAGATAATAGTCATCATAAAGTTTTTGTATCTTTTTAATATATTCCCCTTTGGTATTCAGGTATACAGGTGAAGATGGCTTTGAAATTTCAGTACCTTCAGAACATGCTGTAGATCTTGCAAAGGCGATCTTGGAGAAATCTGAAGGGAAAATTAGGTTGACAGGGTTAGGTGCTCGGGATAGTCTGAGGCTGGAAGCTGGTCTATGTTTATATGGAAATGACATGGAACAACACACAACACCTGTGGAAGCAGGACTTACATGGGCCATAGGGAAAAGAAGAAGAGCAGAAGGTGGTTTCTTAGGTGCTGATGTGATCCTCAAACAGCTTGAAGAGGGTCCGGCTATCAGGCGTGTTGGCCTTTTCTCAGAAGGCCCTCCTGCAAGGAGCCACAGTCAGATTGTTACTGAGAAAGGTGAGGACCTTGGGGAGGTGACTAGTGGAGGATTCAGCCCATGCCTGAAAAAGAATATAGCAATGGGGTATGTGAAATCTGGATTACATAAGGCAGGGACCAAAGTTAAGATTGTGATTCGAGGGAAATCTTATGAAGGAGCTGTCACCAAAATGCCATTTGTGCCTACAAAATACTACAAGCCACCCAGCCCCCCAAAATGATGAATTTCTGCTGTTTTTTCTTCTGTCTTCCTTTCTTCCTCTGACATGTTGTGATGGAATGCAATACTGTAACAAGACAAAAGTCTATATCTCTTCCAAGAATTTGAATGGAATTAAGACCACTTCATATATTCTAGTAGTTTTTAAAAGAAACAACTGTGTCATCTTCAGGTTATGATGCACTGGAGTATACTAAACCGGGAGCTGCTTGCTTTGCAGTTTCTACAGAATTATGGATGTTGGTAAAGAAATCAAACTCATGTGGAATGAGTATTAATCAAATCTCATTACCCACTGTTAGAATGGAGCTCTTTATCCACATTGTTGATTTTCATTGATCCACTGCATAAATTTTGCCTTCTGTCCTACTCTGTCTACATGGTTACCTGCACCACAGATATCTGATCTTATGTTTACTTGAGCAATAATAGATTGGTGATAGATGTTGTAGAAGCGGGAAATCTTGTCTTTTTGGTGCCAGCTTGCTCGGTATCAGGAGAGTTAGCAATAGCTGGAAAGACGATTGTAGTGTCCAAAAATGAGAGAGCCATCTATGAGTCAAATAGATTTTTTAACTGGTACAGCGTCAAACCCAGGACAAGAAAAATTATTGTTGGTCGATAATCAGCGGATTGAGGCTATTCCATGTCTTCCAACGTCTCCCTCCCTCCAGCCTCCCTTAGCCCTCCACCACCCTTTGCTAACTTGTAAACGGATCGGATTTGGCTAGGATATACCAGTACCTGAATTTGATTAGCAAAACTGCTATGCAAATCTGAATTCGAATTTGACAGAAGTTTAGAGAAGACATCTGAATTCGAATCCGTAACTTTACTGGATATTCGATAATAATCCAATCCAATAAATTATCTGATTATTGATTGGTGATTGTCATTTTTTTAATTTTTTAATTTCCTATTTCCAATTTCTGATTACCTATTACCGGTTTTTGAATTTGATTATCATCCCTTTTCAAAGAAAAAAAAATATTAAATACTTTATTCTCTCCGGATATTATCTGAAAATTTTCGGATACAGACACCCTTAAACGAATATGAATGCGAATTCCGAGGCGGATTTTGGCTATCCATTTATGGGTTTACCCTTTGCCACCCCTTGTGACCCCTCCCCTCCACTAAATGTTACCCCTTGTGACCTTGCCCCTCCACCAAAAGCCTGGAACACCTTGTTCTCCCCATCCCCAAACCTCTCCGCCACTAATTGTAGCCTCACATTCATACATCCAGCCCACCTCTGAACCTGCCCCCTTGGTCCATTGCCCCTCAAATGTCACCGTTGCTAGCATCCATCATTGGAGTCTCACTATTCTTGGCCAATTCCTTGGCCCTTGCCTCCCCTTGGTATAGTCAAAGCCTCCCTTTCTAAGCAATGGCACACCCAAGGTTTAATGGATACTTACGTGATCGACGCCAGTTCTGTGTTATTCAAGTTTGCCTCACCCTCATGCAAAGCCAAAGCTCTAGAAGGTTCGCTATGGTTTGTTGGCAAATTGCCCATTTTCATCAAGTCCTGGGAGCCCTCAATGCTTCTCTGTACTTCAGCTCTTTTCCCTTGTGGATTAATCTCCTTGGCCTCCCCTTGGATTTCTAGAACCAGGAATGCCTTAGACGCATCGGTCTGCCCTCGGACGCCCACTTCGTTCTGATATGAAGACCTTTATATTGGAACCCCTCTCGTATGCTAGAATTTGTGTTGACATAGATTGTTCCTCATTACTTGGTGTGTATGCTGACATGCTGTACATTTAATTTCCTATAAAGTAGATAATCAGTGGCGGAGCCACGTTGGGACCGGAGGGGGCCATGGCCCCCCCGGATTTTTTGAATTTGGAAATATGCTTGTTTTTTCCCTTATTTCTCTATCTTTAAATGTGAAATACTACTATTTGGCCCCCTCCAAAAATTAAAAATAAAAACTTAAGATAAAGATGATGGGTACAAATGTCATTCATAATCTCTATCTAATGGTTATCATTCAATCCCTAGTTTTAAGGAATAAAAGGTTAAATTCTACTTAAAAACTAACTCACGTTCCATGAATTTCTCCTTATATATTCTCTCCTATTTTCATTTCTATTTATTCTCTCATGGATTTCCTCTTTTATTTTTATTATTTCTCTTTTTTTTCCTCACACATCTCACAAAATATTGAAGTAGTTAGCAAACATTGGAATTTTCCTAAATCTTCTCCACATCATGTATTCATTCTCTCTTTCTCAAATTATTCATTTCTCTCTCTCACACTCACGAATTTTCTATTAATTTACCTAATTTTTAATGTAGACTTTAAATTAAAATATAATAATATATTATGAGATGAGACCTATAGTGGGTCCCACATTGGCCCACATATATTCGGCCCCCCTCCATGTTCAATCCTGGCTTCGCCCTGTAGATAATATCTTTGTTCCTTATCTCCATGTAACAGGAATAATTGTGGGGTTCAAGTTTCAGTGGTGAAAACAACATGGTAGTTTCACAATACCCAAAATGAAGCCCATTTGTTTTTCTCTTCACACCCAGTTCAACGCTAAGGATTACAGAGCTGTGGATGGGTGAATAAAGATGGTTTCTTTTCTTTCAGATCATACAAACATGCAAAACCATACACTAAAATGTTTCTGTGCTCATTCCGTTTTCTTTTTGCTCTTTATTCTACTCATATGGTCATAAAAATGTTCTTACATGTAAGAGATTGAAAACTAGATACAAAGTTCACCAAAAATCCATGCAAGAGCAAGATCCATCCCTGAAGTGGTGGAAACGACTTCGATCCCTTACAACTATTTCCCGATTATAGATTTTTGAGATTAGCTTTGTTACTGAGTGGCAATCTGCACAAACCCGGAGGTTCTTTGTGACTCGGATAGTAGTCCCTGGCTTACTATTTATGAGTCCAAAAGCAATGGCTAGCTTCTCACTGTGGTGGAAAAGGGCTGTCTCTTTATCTTCCTCATCTGTATCAAGTAGTACTTCATTCATATTTGGCTTATAACCTGCAAGCTTTAGTTCCCTGCTTATTTCTTCCAACTTTCCGTAAATCTTCTCACTTTCAGGATGAGTATTATCTCCAGCAACAAACTCGTGAATGGCATCCCTCACATCTATGAAACTACAACCAGGTATCTTACTGATCCCCCGCTCTCTCATAATGCCCCTCAACTCAGCCACACAATCCCACCTTCCACTCAAAGCATATATATTTGATAAGAGCACATATCTCCCACTCTGGTTTGGCTCTAATTCAATTAGCTGCTTTCCAACTTGTTCACCTAATTCGGTATTTCCATGGATCCTGCATGCATTGAGGAGGGCCCCAAGAATGGCTGAATTGGGTTTCATTGGCATGCTTTTGATCACCTTTTCTGCTTCGTCTAACAACCCAGCACGACCATAAAGATCAACCAGACAGCAGTAGTGATGGGTATTTGGTTCTAAACCATATACTTTCGTCATAGAATTAAAATAGCTTGTTCCCTCATGGACAAACCCTGAATGACTGCATGCATTCAGAACACCAATGAAAGTTACCTCATTTGGTTTAACTCCGAACGCTTCCATCTCAGAAAAGAGACTTAATGCATCCTTCCCTTGTCCATTAATTGCAAGCCCGTAGATCATCGCACTCCAAGCAAGTACATTCTTATCCTTCATCTCGTGGAAAATCTCAAGAGCTTTCTCTGTGCACCCACACTTTGAATACATATCTATTAGTGCAGTACCTAATCTAACTGTAAATCCACTGTCTTTCTTTCTCATGAACCCTTCAATCCATCTCCCTTGCTCCATGGCTCCCAAATGGGAACACGCAGAGAGAACATTCACTAGCACACTCTCACTTGGCTCCACTTTCTTGACCAACATCTCTTGGAAAAGTTCCAAGCCCTCCTTAAAACGAGAATGCTGGACATATCCATTAATCATGACACTCCAAGAAACAACATTCCTCTCCGACATTCCATCAAACATTTCTCTGGCAAGCTCCAAACAACCGCATTTAATGTACCCACATATCATTATATTCCATGAAGCATCATCACATTCAGGAATTCTATCAAACACCAGTTTTGCAGATTCAAGTGAATTACAGGAAGAATACATTTGGACCAAGAAATTGAGGACTGAAACCTCAGAGGAAAGCCCGAGTTTGAAGACATGAGAGTGGATAGCCTGGCCAAGCGAAAGAGAGGGAATCTCTGAACATGCTTTCAAAAGGAGAGGAAACGTGTGAATATCAGGACGAACAAGGGAGTTCTCAAGAATGTGGATATAGAAATCGATGGCAGCAACAGGATTCAGGCTAAACGCATATGCCCTGATGAGGGTGTTAGCGATGAAGACATCAGGCTGACGGATCCGGGAGAAGAGGAGGCGAGCGTAATTGATAGAACCACGAGGAGAAAGGGCGGCAAAGGCTAGAATACGTGAAGCCACAAAATTGTCGTCGAAGATGCCAGTGGTGATGGTTTGGGCATGAATTTGGGTTAGTTGCTTCATCGTCTTGCAAGAGCTCAAATGACGAAGATTTGGGTATTTCGAGATGAGATGCGGAGTTGGAATCCATGGAGGGGTCTGTGTTAATGAGATGGAATTGGATGGACAGAGCTGTAGCTGAAGCGCAACACTGGCTAGAGAGGGTGGCATTGGAACGAATCATGACCTTTAGAGATCTACTATAAAATTACCGTTTCATGGTTCGTGGCTTCGTGCAAAATGAAGCAATTTTACATGAGTGCCCCTTAGGGGGTCCGCAAGGGTTGCGCCTACACAGCCACTCAGCGCGCTCCGCCATTTTGCTTTGTCTGTTCTTCTGTTACAAGGACTCTGTGTAAGAATGGAACGTGAAATTCACTGTGATTGTAAAGACGCAAAAGATGAAAGCAAAAGGTCGAAGGAGACAGGAAGGAGACAGGAAGGACATAGTTCATCCTAAAAGATTATGGACCATAGTTTTCCGAGAAGGTTAAGTGAAAGAACAAGTTCGATGTTCACATAACAGGGGAAGTGGAAGAAAATCAACAGAGAGTTCTCTGGTTCCGAACTTGACAGAAGAAGAAACAAGAGTGGATTATGGGAGCAGTAGCCAAGAAGGGATGGCAACAGTACATGTTACAGCTCCATCATCACCCCTTGAGAACTAAGGTTCGGTTGTACACTGAATTCCCCCCCCCCCCCCCAAAAAGAACCTCTCACAATTCTGAGTTGCGATATTTGGGTTTGGAAACCAGTTGGGATCCAATTGTTTGTTTTCTCTTTCTTTGGTTGGTAAGTTTTCTGCTTGATTGAAGGCGATTACTGCCGGTGTGTTGGCTGCAATCAGCGATTCAGTTTCTCAGAAGCTCTCTGGTATTCAGAAACTCCAGCTGAGACGCCTTCTTCTTAAAGTGGTAACCTTTATTTATGTGTTTTCCCTTTGTACCTACTTAACTCACATGTTACAACTTTTGAATTTAGCAATTAGTCACTAGTTGCAATATCATTACTTCATTATAAATAATTGTGATTTCGTTCTCAACGGTGGTGCTACACTGTAAATCGATGAGCCTAATTTGCTCTGTATTCTAAACACAAGATGAGCTTGATCTGGCTTAAACGAAACAATGATGAACATGGTTTGAGATGATGGATTAAGTTTGAAGGAAAAAAACCCCAAGGAAACACAGGGTTAGAAATTCTTTCTGGGAGAACAACAAAAATTTCTACAAATCACAGAAGAAAAAGGGACCTTTGCAAGAGAAGCAGGGGAAGCAAAATGAGAATTGAAGAAGAAAATGAGGAAAAAACTATACAATTAAGAACCAACCTCAGATATACGGTTGAAGCAAAGGACCCGTTAAGCTGATTAGGTAAACCGCAGAGAAGCAAACCAAGAACTTATTGTTGGGAGTATCAGAGCAAGTGTCTTGATGGGTTAGCATGTTTACCCCTGAAATGAATTCTCAAAATTGACATCTTGTCTAGCCCAATTGCTATGATTTTTGTTCCATCCAAATGTGATAAATGAAGTTCTAAGTGCAATCTTAAAGATTATATCTAACATTTTCGTACTAAGTTTCCAATCTTTTTATTAGGTAAAAGGTCAATTTATTAAAATAAGAAACAAAATACAGCTATATACAGCATCCACTATAGTCCATTAAACAGCAGGACCATCCAACTTGTATGACATGTAATCTAAACAATCTGTATCTAGCAATACCAGCTGCATCTCTCTCAAATCATAGTCCAACATTGACTTAATATGACCTTTCCGTACATGAGAAGAAACAGATATCAGAAGAATAACTGGTAAGTGTCCTCGAATTCATTTGAAAGAAAACAGGGAGGTGATGGGAAGGAAATATTTCTGGATTAAAAGAATTGTTGAGTAGAGAGTCTTAGTCGACACTCTTCCGCACAATAAAGAGTAGTTCGAACATAAACAAGGAGGTGATGGGAAGGACATATTTCCAGATTACAAGAATTGTTGAGTAGAGAGTCTTAGTCGACACTCTTCTGCACAATAAAGATTAGTTCTTAAATTAAGTCAAGTCAACTGATTCAGACAAGGATCTCCCCTAATTCCAGATGGAAACTTGAGGAGAAGTGCCCGGATGTGGGAGTCTTCCACTCTACCAGATCCTCAGAACCTCTAGGCCACTAATCCTCTCACAAGCTGTGTGAGCCTCAATCATACTCAAAGGGAACACCTGACAGTGCTCCATCTAGAAACAATGATAATGGGAGAAACCTTGACTCTTTTTTCCATCTTAAAAAGACAACGAATGAAATTTTTATACATAACCCCCATAGGGTGCTCTAACCAAAGAAAGGTGGGAGAGTCATCATATAATATAGATTTAATAATAAGAGCCACCAAATGTCTGTCTTTCAAAATCTTATGTCAAACCAGGATGCTTGTAGGGGACAAGAGACTATTCCAATGGTATCCTCCTTAAGGTATCTAGAGTATATCCAATCAGCCTATAAATTCCTATTCCTATCTGCCATTTCCATATAAACCCCATATCCTTATGTATTCAATTTTTAGTGTAGCACCAACAAATTCGTGTAAGATATGGGTGTTGACTATGAAATCCCCCATGATCCTAACTTAGAAACCCGTATTGTAGGTCTGAGAACCCGGAACGCGAGTAGAAGGCAGTGGTGGGCCATCCAGATATAAACCATTGGATTGGAACTTGAACCAATGGAAGTAGACGGTGAAGATGAGGAATCTAGAGTTTTGCTGAAATTTGTAAGAGTATCTAACTCGAACGTTGACGGATTTTGGAAAGTGGATCAAGAGTTCATTGATGACACTTGTAGAAGGTCCTAAAGATTAGGTAAGACCCCCTTGGGTGTGAGCTAGTGTTGAAGAAGAGCCATGGAGCTCCCACCTTTGAAACTTGCTCCTGGATTAAGTTCCAGGGATAGGGTCGATTGGGTGGGGTCTCCCTAGGTGACCTACCTGGGCTACCTTTCTTGGTGCCTGCGAATGAGAAAAGTGTATTTGTGGTATTTTGTGTTTTGGACCCCTATTTAGGATGTTTTTCGACCTAAAGCATATTATTATACTACTTGGCTGTCAAAGAGCGTCACTCCACTTCAGAGTGTTCATTGTGAAGGAGAACGTTGCGGAGATCATCCTATCGTCCGTAGAGTTATCCGTATTCTAACCACAATTTGTAAGGTTAGTTAACTCCTCCGTTAGTATAGCCCATCTCTGTTTGATTTTTCGTTAAAGGTAGAACCTTGTGGAGAGATCTATAATTATGGGGAACCTAAACCCTATTTTTATTTTGTTCTGGAGTGATTCTACAATCACCCTATTTTGTCAGTTTCTTTATGGATAGATTTCAGAGAAAACCTAATTATGATTCGATAGGTTATTGATTAGATTCGAGTTTTTGAATGATTGTTGTAGTTAGATCTTGTTCTTAGGAGTTTTTAGAATATTCTTTTCGTCCTAAAAGTTGTTTGGAACCCAAATTTGTAGCCGTTTGAGTGCCGAATTAGATGCTGTTTGTGCTCGGACAGGGCTCTCCTGGCAAGGATCTCCCTAGGCGACCCTTACTTGCACTGTTCAAGCGACCCTAACCCCAGGGTCGATTGATAGGGGTCTCCCAAGGTCACCCTTTGATGCAACCCTTCCCTTGCAGTTTTGGATCTTACTTTCAATGTTGGACTTCTAGGGTTTATTGTAACATTGAACCAACATTTAAATAGGATTATTTGGGGTGTGTTAGGTCGTCTTTTGATTTTGTTTGAAGAAGTACAATCTACTTGCAAGTTGAGGACATTCATTTATGTGTTTATCTTTAAATTCTAAAATGATATCGGACTTGCATATTAACTTGTATGCTACTGTTTTGTGCCTTTTACATTCCTGAATCTGAAATTATAAAATCATGATTGTTTTGCTGGGTTATAAGTGTCATGATTGAGTTGAAATAAAGATGGACTTGACCTGGGGTCATGGTGCAACCACTGCCTTAGGAACCTTAGAATGAACATATAGCCTAGTTTTGCACTTCTAAGATGTCTAGATGAATGTGGTTAGGCAACCCCATCCTGTTATTACCCTATTGGATGCCAAGTGACTTGTGGCAGCAGTGTGGGGTGGTGAGCGCTCAAGACTGTGGCAGCAATGTGGGGTGGTGAGCTCTCAAGATTGGAAACCAACTTGTGAGAGGACACAACCACATTGTGGGGGCCATTCATTGGTAGGGTTGCATATGGTACAATTGGGCTCATAGGCCCTCAAGACAAGTAACCAACCCGTGAGAGGACATGAGAGCTCCCCCCCATCACATGTGGATGACCAATAGGGTTAAGAGGAGGCGTAGTCTGAGTTGGTTGGAGCCATATGAAACATTGACTTTAGATAAGGAAGGATATTGAACTGAGTGTATGGTGTCAGGGGTGAGTTATCTGAACCTAAAATGATATGATTAAGTAGATGACTTGCATTGGGCTAAGTATTTCCTTGACACGATCCAATGCTCATGCCAATGGTATTGGTAAGAGATTGTGGCCCTAATCCCCAACCATAGTTATCCCTATACCTTGGTCGTGACGTCTAGTTCGGTTGGAGCCTTTGGGGTTTGTGAGACTTCTCAGAGAAGGTTGGTGTGTGTTGTATCTTAATGTGTGTCTACCTAAATAGAGACTTGCATTGGTTAGAGTATAGGAGCATTACCTCATTGCATTCCATACCATATCTTGTTATCATACATGCTTGAACGGTGGACATATATATTTGAATTGCTTGTTGAGTTTTTTGGAACTCATCCCTCGTGGAATTGTTGTTTTAGATTTTATTGTAGACAAGATTCCTCAACGTTTTGAGATTACGAGATACCGATGACTAATGCATACGACGTACTAAATTACGGGAGTGATGACGTGCATGGTGACTCGCGTGCATGTCATAACTGTGAATACCAAGATTAATCTACGCTTAGGAAGACATAGATTATCCAAGAAACTGAGACGTTTGAGTTTCACATTTATCATTTGATTAAGAATACTTGATGTAATCCTTAGGAGATTTGACTTCTTTCCTTTACAGTTTAACTTTCTATTTGAGGATTAACATTTATACCAGTTTTGACTTCGCTTCCGCTTATTGTTTGAGATCCTTCTGAGATCCTTTGATTTATTCTTGATTACTTAATTACTTTAAGAAATGATTTTTTATTGATTCTTGCTCAATGATTAAATTATTGTGTGGAATGATATGCAATTAACGTGAAACTTGATCTTGTGGCTATGGATCACTCCCTTGGGTATTCGGGTAGATGGATACCAACTGGGTGGATGTAACACTGACCTTCACGGGTCACCATTTAAAAAAGGTTATCAAATCCACCTCTCTCTCTCTCTCTCTCTCTCAGAGTTGAATCCTATGCAGCAGTTTTTTTCCCCTCTTTATAAATGTCATTCTTGTCACTACAGCGGGGTTATACATGTTGAGGATTCGAATAACATATCTTATCTAGGTTCAACATATAACCCTAAAGTCTAGGATCACACTTAAAATTATTGCATACCCTGAGTCTCTACAACATACTACATTTAATGCCTAACTTCAGATTACCCAAATTAATGTCAAATAACTTTGTCAAAGACAAGGTCTTTAGAATTTATTGAAATATCTTTGCCCCTTGAACGTTATTATCCATTTTACCATCCATTACTTGGGATATTGTACACCCTTTCCCTTGATATCTCTAACACAATTAGAGCATGGGCAATCCACATGTAAATGCTCTGTAAAAATAGTCATTAATCTTGGAATGAGCTCAACTAGGTCGTTGAGAAGCAAATAATCACATCATGATGTAAAAACGTGAATGATAAATCTGAAATATAATACAATATTTGATCATAAATATAATCATGCATTATACTTGAAATAATATTGAGGACATGTTAAAATACAATATGAAAACTTTTTAGTTTTTGAAGTACATCGTTTGATGAAATAAGTCTAGTCATCAGTGTGAACTACCATTTGCAGGTTAAAAGTGAGGTTATCATAATTAACATGAATGGGGGGGGGGTTCTACTCCTGATTCTAGGCATCATAACCTTGGGGAGGACCGATAAAACCATGAGAAATAGATAATCTATCCATTTTCCAAGCATCTTGACCTTGAGGGGACTACTTTTATCATCAGTGTGCAAGGGATATCCTACTCCTGATTCAAGGCATCATAACCCCAGGGAGGACTATTTCCAAATATACAATGTCTATCACACTATGCATGATCTGCTCCTAATTCCAGGTATTGTAATAGGAAGGATCAGACAATAGTCTCTACACACATCATCCAGCACCTAAACCTTTACCAGAAAGGGTTGGTAGTCACTTAGGTTCTTTATCATTTTGTTTCCATTAAGCTCAAAGTCTTAAAATATGAATATATACATACATTTATTAAAAAAGCATTCTCAGATGTAAAAATACAACAAATTTCATGAAACATAGATGATAGTACTTTGAGACATGAATAATCATAAACTATGTCTTGTCTTATGAAACTCATCTGGAAGATTGCCTCCAAACATGATTCCATTTGGGTCTCTTGGGTCTATTCCTATCTCCTTAAGAATGACTCCCTCGGAACTGTCCCGCTCCCTTCTAATCCTCTTGGATCTTGAGAAAGCTCTTGCTTCTCCGTGCCCGTGCTCTTCCCGCCATTTCTATCCAGATTTCCACTGGTGTCTCCACTTCTTTCTAGCTTGACCCTTGGCATCCAATGGGTATCCTGTACACTCTCCTTGGCCCCAGAACCGTGTACAACTCTCCCATCCCAAAATCCATCCCTCTCTCCTCCTTTATTTCCTTTGGATCTTGGACCCCCACCCCCCACCCAAGTCTCACACAGGTTCGGAACTCCCTCCCCCCCCTCTCATCCCACACTATGGACTGCATTACTTGGATTTATTCTCCCTTTACCCCTTTTTCCACTGCCTCGGCTTGGAATCTCCTTAGAACCCCCTCCCCCTCGGTCCCTTGGTGTCAGCTTGTTTGGTTTAAAGGCCACATCCCTTGCCATTCCCTAACTCTTTAGAGAGCCCTTAACCTTGCCCTACCTACCCAAACATTTCTCATTAGCAGCCACATCCCCGTTAGCCTGTACCATGTGTTGGAATAGTTCAGAGGACCTTGACCACCTCTTTTTTTGTTGCCCGCTTTCCCGCTCTGTTTGGACCCTAGCCCTGGCCTCCATTTGGCCCAGATCGCGACGTTCATTTGGTTTTGTTAGAGATTGGAATTGGATCTTGAGAAACTTTACTGATGCCACTATGTGTGACCTAGTGGGTAAGCTTGTCTTTGCCGCCACTATCCACCATCTTTGGTGGGAGCATAACTTGAGAAGATGGACTTCCAAATCCCGATCCCGAGATTTGATTTGGAATGCCATCTATTTTTATGTTTCGTCGAGACTTCGTTCTCTTCCCCACCCCTTGTTGATTCTCCAAGAAATAGGCTGATTGTTGGTTCTTGGAGTCTTATCTTCTCCTTTCCAGTCTCCTCCTTGACTGGCTCTCCCCCCCTCTCTCCCCTTTGTACATGTCCTCTTGTTTGCGTTCAGTAATTTAATTTATTATTCACCGAAAAAAAATCATAAAATATAATAAAACTCTATGATGTGATGATATCCTACTCACCTCAAGGTCAACAAAACTTGAAGGAATCAAGGTTAGTGTCTTTCTTCTCCATGGTTGCAAGTTGCAACACCTACAAAGGCGTATACATTTTAATTTGAAGTCATTCATCTCGCTTGATCTATCAATTTACTTTGGTATTTAAGGTTCTTTAATTTGACTTAGATTTTAGTTTTATTGATTTAATTTAGTCATTTTGGTCTTCATAGTCTAATTTAACTATCTTACCATTTAAATTAATATATTTGTCATTTCTACTAAAGCAACTACATATACCCTTAATTAACACTCTACACCTTACGGTTTTATCAGAATTGCTCTAATAATTCATTACGTACAATAAACGTGGGATTTTGAACATGCATTGAAGCCTATTGATGTCCAATGAAGAGCTCAAGTTTATATTTATTTCTATACTTTCTTATTCTTTTATTTTATTGGTGTACTTTTTCCTTCTCATGCTTCCTTTCTAGGATCCATTACATGAGTTTTTGATGTAAGCATGGAATTTCCCTTGGCCGAAACCCTAATTTGGGCCCAAGGCCCAACCAAAGTGGCCAAGGAGAGGCTGGCCAAAACCCCCTAGGTGTAATTTGGTCATTTTCCCCACCTATTTAGTTAATTATTTTTATTCCAGTAATTTTTTATTTTTATTTTTATAAGTCCATATCTGATCTTATTTCCTTGTTTGAGTCAGCAAGTGAGTCCTAGTTAGAATTGGAGTTCCACTAGGAATCTATTTTAAATTAAGATTCCTTTTGGTTAACTAGGTATTTTTATGCAAGTTAGTTTCTTTATTCATGTGGTTATTATTTAATCGGTTATAAGGGGGATTCTATTCTATAAAGGACTCCCCGGTTGAGTTAGTCTTTATTTCCTAATTTGAGTCAAGTCTTTCCCACCACTTGTAAGGCTCCACCCCTGCTCCTTGTAAACTCACTCTGAATTGAATACAAATCTGATTATTGAGGTAATTGAATCCTGGTCTTCTTCCATGGTTAGGTTTTGAGAGTATCTTCTTCAAGTTCCAGCATCAATTCAACAATTCAGCAGCTTCCCCAAGTAAGTACAGCATCCCCATCCCCTTCCCTTTCCTCCTCTCTCACTCGACACCATCCCCCACCCCTCCCCTCTCCCAACCCTGCGACAGCCCTAAGAGTCCATTCCCATCCTTGTGAAATCCCCAGGCCCTTTCATCCACCCTTGCGGCAACCCTATACCTCACCCCTACCCTACCCTCCCCTTGACCTCGCGGCACCCCTCCCCCTTCATTCTCCTATTCTGCCCCCTCCCCTTCCTTCCCTTCTTGCGGCAGATCTGAAAACAAAAAGAGAAAAGAAAAAGAAAGAAAAGAGAGAAGAAAGAAAAGAAAAGAAAAGAAAATAAAGAAGAAGGAAAGAAGAAAAGAAAGAAGAAAAAGATAGAAAGAGGGAAGAAGAGAGAAAGATCAAGAAAGAGTGCCTAAGAATTCTTCAAGAACCCTAGAAACCCTCCCATACCAATCGTAGGCTTCCTTCATCACCCTAGTGTTAGATTAGGTGTCTCAAACCACCCCATAGAGATTTGTTACTCCTCTGATCCATCTCAAAACCATCCCAGAGAGATTTATTAATCCCCAACTATCCCCAAACCCAACCCACACCAAATTTGCCCATCTCTAACTATCTTAAAGTAAACCCATATAGATCCAAATTCACCCCATTCTTTTCCTACCCACCTTAGGTCATCCAGTACCCTTCAACAAAACCTTAAACCTAGCTGACATTTCTCGATTAACCAAATTCTACAACCTATTAGATTCTGTTAACCCCTACCTTTACCTAAAACCCTATATTTAACAATATTATCCATCCTTCTAGATCTGATAATTACTTTTGTTAAAAAACAAGCTTTAAATAATCAAAGCAGCGGACGAACTTAAATAGAGAAAAGAGAGAAGAAGAAGAAGAAGAAGAAGAGAAGAGAGATGAAGAACCAGTAGAAGAGGCCTGTGATTCTAGCTAAAGAGTCTAGAATCATAGAGCCCTTTTATTTATAGCTTCTAATATATGTAATACAACTTGAGAGACAAATAATTGTCCTCTAGAAAACAAAGAAACAAAAAATTACAGCTTTAGTAACTTTCTTGCTCTTAAAATAGAAAGTTCTGAAAATAGAAACTGCCACCAAAATAGAAACTATGCTTTCTAGAAACTCCCAAAACTTATGTAGCAAGACTCCTACATTAGAAATATAAAGTAGAGTAGCCTCATTAGCATAATATTGTTCACGTGAACAGTAAAAGCTGTTTTATTGTTCACGTGAATCAGCTTTTACTATTCACGTGAACAGTAACGTGAACAATAAAATAGCCCAAACTTGCATATACTTCAACACTCCCCCTCAAGCTGGAGCATAGAAATCTCCCATGCCAGCTTGCAATAGATAGACTGGAAACTTGGTCTGAACAGAGCTTTTGTGAACAAATCAGCTAGCTGGTCAGTAGAGCTCACAAAAGGAGTCACTATAAGCTTTTTCTTGACTGCATCGCGCACAAAGTGACAGTCTACCTCTATATGCTTTGTCCTCGCATGAAACACTGGATTACTAGCAATGTAAGTGGCTGCCTGATTATCACAAAACATTTTCATAGGGCTAGAAACTACAAATCCCATTTCCTCTAACAACGGACGAAACCACATCAATTCAGCAGTGGTGTGGGCCATAGCCCTATACTCAACTTTAGCACTAGATCGGGCAATGGTGGATTGTTTCTTACTCTTCCAAGTCACAAGATTTCCACCAAGAAAAGTACAATAACCTGTAGTTGACTGGCGATCAATGACGGATTCAGCTCAATATGCATCAAAAAAGGCAACCAAGTCCATCCTTGGTAGGCTCACCCGCCACCACTGTTCCCCTATGCTTTTGATCACATAAGGAAGAAGCTTCAACTCTGGAAAGGGAAGCTTTTATCCTTTGTTGGGAGAGTGGTGCTCATTCAATCTGTACTCCAATCTTCTCACCTTTTCTGGAGTGGTATCTTCTTGATCCCTAAATCCATCATCCACTCCATGGAATCCTCTTCTGTGCCTTCCTCTGGAAAGGTCAAGAAGCTTCCAGATTCCTTTGCCCCATATCTTGGGCCGAGGTTTGCCATCCAAAGTTGAGGGTGGTCTGGGCATCTGTCGCATCCTTGATGTTAACCTTGCATGCCTCCTTAAGCTCATTTGGAAGATTGCTTCTAAGCATGACTCGGTCTCTTGGGTCTATTCCTACCTTCTCAAACGGGATTCCTTTTGGACCTCTCCCTGCCCTTCGAACCCTTCTTGGATCTGAAGGAAGATCCTTCTCCTTCGTCCTCGTGCTTTCTCTGCCATCTCTATCCAAGTCTCGCGTGGCTCCTCTACCCATTTCTGGCTTGACCCTTGGCATCCGTTGGGCATTCTCTTCACCCTACTTGGCCCCCGCACTGTCTATGAGACCCGCATCCCCAAGACTACCACCCTTGACACTTTCATCTCCCAGGGGGCTTGGTCCCCTCTCCCCCACCCTAGTCTCACACATATCTGGAATGCGCTCCCCCTATCCTTAACCATCCTTGTGATAACACCATTTGGTCCCCCTCGCCTTTGAAATACTTTACTACTTCCTCTGCATGGAACCTCCTACGCTCCCCTTATCCCCTTGTCCCTTGGTCCCATCTGGCTTGGTTCAAAGGTTATATTCCCCGTCACTCCCTTACCCTCTGGAGAGCTCTCAACCTTGCTCTTCCTACCCAATCCTTCCTTATTAGCCGCCATATCCCTGCCAACCCTAGTTGTGCCCTTTATTGGAATGGTTTTGAGGACATTGACCACCTTTTTCTCTCCTGCCCCCTTTCCCGTCCCCTTTGGGATAGAGCCCTTGCTTCCATCTGGCCCCGCTCAAGACGCTTGCAAGGGTTTGTTCATGATTGGTCCTGGATCTCGAGAAACTTCTCCGGCCGCTCTATTTGCGATCGCCTAGGCAAGCTTGTCTTTAGTGCCGTTATCCATCACATTTGGTGGGAGCGCAATCTTAGAAGATGGACCACCAAATTCCGATCCTTTGACATGATTTGGAAAGCCATATTCTTTGATGTTTCTTCGAGGCTACTTTCCCTTCCCCATCCCCCTGTGGCCGACAACCCCAGAAATAGGTTCATTGTTAGTTTCTGGGGTCTCAGCTGCTCTGTCATCTCCCCCCCTTGATCTTCTTGCTCCACCCCCCAGTGTGGATCCTTTGTATTTCCTTTGTGATGCTCTTTGTCTTTAATATATTATTTATTCACCCAAAAAAAAAAAAAAGGTCCATACTCCGACTTGGGCTATTTTAATTTTCTAGGCTCTTGTATGGGCTAGTAAGAAAACTAATGTAACGGATCCTAGAAAGGAAGCATGAGATTGGAAGAGTAATAGTTATGATAACCTGAGTTTTAACATGTAAATGGTAGTTCACAGTGATGAATGAACTTAGTTGGTTAAACAATGTACTTCAAGAACTAAAATGTTTTCATATTGTCTTTTAACATGTCCTCAATATTATTTCAAGTATCATGCATGCTTATATATTTATGATCAAATATTGTCATACATTTCAGATTTATCATTCATCTTTTTGCAACATGATGTGATTATATTCTTATCACTAAGCTAGTTGAGCTCATTCTGTGATTAGTGGACTATTTTTATAGAGCGTTTACACGTGGATTGTGCTCGCTCTGATTGTGTTAGAGATATCAAGGGAAAGGGTGTACAATCACCCAAGTAATGGATGGTAAAATGGGGTCTCAACACTTCGATAATAATGCTCAAGGGGCAGGGATATTTGGATAAATTCTTAAGACCTTGTGTTTGATGCAGTTTTGCTTGATGTTAATTTGTGGTATCTAAAGTTAGACACTAAATGTAGTATTTTATGGAGACTTAGGGTATGAAATACATTTTAAATGTGATCATAGACTTTATGGTTATATGTTGAACTTAGATAATAAATGTTATTCAAATAGAAATGCCTCGATGTGTATTTCTCTTGCTGTAGTGACAAAAATGACATTTATAAAGAAAAATTCCGCTGCATAGGATATAATTGAATTACAGTAGAGCTATACAATGCAGACAACAAGTGCCACCCTATGAAGAATTTCCAAATGGACCCAGAGAGACAGGGAGAGAAATGAATCTACTGCCCCAAAAAACAAGCTTGGCAACATCTTTCACTTCTTTCCTGCAATAACTACAGGAATAGGATGATGGTTGCTTTCTTTAGGTGGAGAAACTCTATCGTAGGGAGAGTTTTCATGGGCACCTCTGCAAACTATGTAGCTGTGCCAAGGAATGTGATTCTTGAACCAAACCAATTAATGCCAAGGTAGAATTCCAGCTTAGCTCTAACCTGATGCCAAGCTGAACCAGAGGGAAACATCAAGAATAAGTTAAGGAATGATGCCCACTGAAACTCATATAGCTGTTTGACGTAATAATTATTTCTATCATTTATCAGTAAGGTGGTGATTTTTAGTTCTTTCTCCACATGTTGCTGTAAAGAAATTGGTTCTGAATAGTAAGTTGCAACCTGTAGTAAGAATCTCTTGGTTAATTGAATCCCTGGAGTTTAAGTTGTAAATCATTATTTTCAGTCTTACATGATGATATGCGCTTGATGTTTTGATCACTGGATATCTGGGCATTTGTGACTATTAAAGTGATTGATATTGCCACTAGGGATGAAACACTCAAATGAGGGACTGGATAAATGGGATTGGAAGTAAATATAATGCTTACTCTCCAGCTTGATTTTATAGACTGAAGATTTGTTGGTCCATCCTCTACCATAAGTCCATACATGCATATCTATCTACCCTTCAACATATTAGTTACCATCTGTGCAACTCCATTATCATTTTGTATCTCAGACCTTTCCAGCTATGGTCACTATTACACATAGACAACCAGAGTAGCTGATAAGGTGCTTACTGAAACCCTTAAACTAGTTGCAAACAGGTTAAATCCACTGAAAGAATTATTAGATGGAAGGTTTTTTGTCCTCTTCATATAATGGAACCTGGTATCTTGGTGAACTTCTCATATATTCCTTGTGTACCTTACTGTTTTTGAACTGCCATTCTTGAACATAGCTTAGTGTGTTGGTATTAACTTTCTCTATTTGAAAATGTTAAAACAAACACCACGAAATAGCGAATCGAAAAAGAAACAAAAACGAAAACACTCAGAGATTTAACATGGTTCACACACCGATGTGGTATGCTATGTCCACGAGTGAAGAAGAAGAGTTTTTCCACTATGTAGGAGAAGAACAGAAGGAGATCTCACAACCAATCGCCAAGAATGGCGTTACAAGAACTCTCACCCAATCGCCAAGAATGGCGTTACAAGAACTCTCACCCAAAACCCTAATTGACAATCCCAAATCTTTCAATAGTGTGGTAGATGAACATAAGATACATATATATAGACTCCAATCGGGTAAATGGGTCAACCCATAGGATCAGTCGTACCATACCGCAGGGGCTTTGCCTCCGCACCCATTCCATAGATCTCCACAAACGGGTCATTCGGGTTGCCCACCAAAATATGTTAGTGTAGGTCCATCTTACAAATCGGGTACAAGAATTTGGGTAAAAAACATAACAGAAGCAATAAGAATTTTTTGGAGAATGAAAAGACAGACCATGCTTGGCAAGACTGTCAAAAAATAAGATTTCCCTTAAGGAGATGGTGATGCTCATGCTTATATTGCCAAGCTTAGAGGCCTCATCTAGTAGACTAGTTGGAATAAAGTTCTCAGTGAACATCCAAATAAACCACCTGCCTTGACTTTTTGGATGACTTAAGAGTGTGCCGTTGACTCTTTCTGCCTTGCTGTTCAAAGATTTTGGATCAGGAAAGAACATCACCAAATGATGTTATTTACATTCTTTTTTCATTTCTTGGTTGGGCACTGGGTGGTGGTAAATGCCATATTTTCCTGTATCAGCTGTTAAATTTGATACTTTTGACTCTGCCTTTGTATTTCTATATTGACTAGAGTAACCTCCCAGGTTAGTTTACATCGTTACGTTTATAAGAAGAATTAATCATAGGTCTTCCTTCCTGCCACCAAAAGTTTGTTGGGGCTATGCTGCCATATAATTCCGTAGATGTTTGTCATTTTATTCACATGATGTCAATTGAGGCAGGTAATATTCTAGCTTAGTCTGGCTACTTGAAAATTAGAAAGCTTCGGCTGAACTAAGTAAGCTTAAACTGTATTAATATTGATTGAGGCACAAGCTAATTACCAGTGGAAGCTTTCCAGCTCGTTTGAGAAAAAAAAAGAAAAAAAAGAAAAAGAAAATACTGGTTGGATTTTTTTTTCCTTCTCAGAGTGATAAAGATGGTCTCCTCTGACTATATTGAGATACATGATGCCTATAAGCAAAAGTGCAAGCAATACTGCTATAGATAGAGTAGTAACTCACAAAGGTGATTTCATTTAGAATGTGGTTAGGAACATGCAAAGGAGTATTGTTATGCATTATAGATCTAAAATTTTAATTGTTTTTTATGTGTCCTAATTCCTAATATGTTGCTTTCAGTTGTTTGGATTTGCTTATGTAGGGCCTTTTGGGCACTTCCTGCATAAACTGCTGGATAAAATTTTCAAGGGGAAGAAGGACACAAAAACAGTTGCCAAGAAGGTGGTTCACTGAACCCTTAAACCACATTTTGGTACTTAGTTGTCCATGAGCTTGGATCTTAAATTTTAGGTACTATTGCCCTTTTAGTCAGTGAAATGCTTCTGAAATGTCTAGTCATATTCTTTTCAGGTGTTGCTGGAACAATTGACATCTTCCCCTTGGAACAACATAGTTTTCATGGTATACTTTGGGTTGGTTGTTGAGGGTAAGCCCATTCAATCTATTATCCTAGAGTTCAGCAAAAAAGTGAAAAGGGGGGGGGGGGGATTAGTTGCCTAATCAACTGAAAATCTGTTCTTAAATGTACTTAAAATATATCAAATCTTGGTTGGAGCTTAACAGACCTAGAATTTCCATCCATAGCCAAACCCTTAGGACACAAACACCTGTGTGAAGTATGTGTAAAGAAGTTCACTAATTTTATTCTGTTCTGTATTAGTTGATTTTGGTTTTCTTCTAATCATTTGGCGGATAGAATTGCCACTGGAAAATATTCAATGTTATTATACTTATTTAAGTCTTCACATGCAGGTAGAACCTGGAATCAGGTTAGGAGTAAAATCAAGAAGGATTATCCTTCTGTGCAGTTAACATCATGGATGGTATCTATGCCAGCTTCTCTGTCTTACAAATGCTAATTTCTGGTAACCTAATATATGGAAACAGGGAGCTCTGAATGAATTTAAATATCTTGAGTTGATAATGTACAGTTTTGGCCAATTGTGGGATGGATAAATCACCAATATATGCCTCTGCAGTTTCGTGTCATCTTTCACAGCTTTGTCGCATGCTGCTGGTATTAGCTCTTCCTGGACTATGTGGTATTTCTTTACCATTACTGTGTTCCTTGTTTTTGGCTGATTTTCCATTGATCAGGGGAATATTTCTGAATCTACGGGCAAGATCTATAATGCCAGCTAAGAAATAGGTAGATTTTGAGAGGAAAGAGACCCAACACATGAAGTTGTGGAAAGGTGATTGTCTACATCGACTATTCCTTATATATTTGGCAACCTAGGCTTTTCTTAGGAGTGATATATCAATGTTGGCTTTTCTTCAAGATTGACTATTTCATGGTTGCTTTTATATGCTTATAATTGTTATCTAGCATTGCTCATTGGTGTCAATACAACTCAGCATTATCTCAACTAAATGAGGTCAGCTGCCTGGTCCTATCAAGACTAAGGAAGAATGAAAATTATTTTTTTCTTTTTTTTTTTTGAAAAAAGAAGAAGAAACAATGAAATAGCAAAAGTGAAAAATGGAAGATGGAGCATGATAATAAGAGGGAAATCAGAAAAATCCCAGCTACATGGTGCTGACAACATGGATCATTGCGCCCTCCAATTAGCTTTAATTAAGGTCATACTTAGGTTTGAGCCTCAAGCCTTGTGTCATTCTTCACAACCTCACTCATGGTCATTTTAGGCCTGCCTCTAGTTTCTTTTAGCTCATTGGGGTTAATATTCTGTTCAAATACTCAATAATCAGAAGGAAATATCAATTATGTTTTTTATCCAAAGTGTTGTTGGAAAGCTTATTAAGAGTACTGTAATATCTAATGGCATGGAAATCATCTCATTGTAGTGACAAAAGGTTCAGAAAATCCATCTGAAACTGGGTTCCAGAAGGTTAGATCGAAATCTGTTATAGCTTGGAAGATCAGTAACTTCCTGTTCAAGGTTTCTATGATGAAGAACTTCAAGATCATGAAATTTTGATTGATTTCAAGGTCATTTTACTGTCTTAGACCTGATTATCTGTATCCAGATGTATGTAGCTTTACCCCCTTTCTACAAGGCTGTTCCAGACTTCTAAAGTTATAGACAGGACTGCAATCACTACCCTATGCAGTAAGAGAGACCACAGAGAGAGAGAGTTATGCCCGCAGAGTGGAAGTTGCGAGATCTTCATGTTAGGAGCCTAAAGTACAATTACTGTTACACTATTTGCTGGTTCTGTGTTTCACTTTCGCTTGCATGATAAATAACCAAACTTCATTCAGAATTTATACCCAAAAAGTTGTGAACCTTTAAAGGAACAAGAAAAGTCCTGTTATGAATAACAAATAAATAATACTCTCTGTTTTTCCTGTTATCGGAGCTATATTCTAATTCTGTTTCATGTTATTCATATTCCTTCTTTTGTGTCCTAACTCTTCATGCTGCTATCTTGGTATCTTATGGTATGAACTCTTCTTTGTTTGCAGAATAGTGCGACCAAACACCACTGAAGGTTCGCATGTGAATCCATCTTCCTGTAATGGTAATAGACTAGACCTACCACATAAGCGGTACTTTCCCAGATCATGATTAAAGTTTATTTTGGAGTAAACCATCCAACAATGGTGACAATCTGCTCAGTGTTTCGACATAATTTCAGTGTTGAAGGAACTGATGAATTACAAACTTAATCTTGTTGTGGGAGAATTGATCCTCTTTGTGGGCTCTCCTAGCTTGTGTATCTAGCCAATCCAATTTTAATTTGTTGGCATAAATCTCTTGAATGATTTCATATAAATAAAAGTTCGGTGTTTTAAACAATAAGAACATAGGACCTTCCTGTTCTTTGAGCATCTAATCATTTCAGATCTGACCTAGAATTAAATTGGCTACCGAGAATGGATTTGAATTTCCTCCTCCTGGGTGCACGGTGCATCAAACTTTTTCCTCTCACAGTTTACCTGATAAAACCAACGTAGCCTCAGGTGGGCTGTGAGGGAAAAAGTTGAATGCACTATGCATAAAGGTGTAAAGGATCTGGATGCACTGGAAATCTATTTTCCTGTCTTGTCACTTGACAAACCCTGTTTGGGTTTATAGTATACAGAAATGAAGGGGATTAAAAAGGCAAGAATGTACAATCTGGTAAGCTGAAGAAGTTATATATTTTCCTGATTATAAAAAAAAATAAAAGGAAAGAAAATTACAAATTCATTGTTCTCGAATATACGTATGAAGATTACTACCAAGAAAAGAAAAAAGAAATTTACGTAAGAAGATTAAAATTTGGCAAAATTCTAATGAATCTTACCGGGATAAAAGATCCAAATACTTTCAGATCCAATCCAACAAATGGATTTTATCAACGAACTTTCGTTCATTTCGCCCGGTTCGCCGAATGGCGCAATATCGCCGAGATCTCGGCGATATTTCGCCTATAAAAATCGTTAAGTTCGCTTGATGTGAATTTAATATTATCCTGCAAGTTCGGCTCCCAAGTCCCAAGGTCATTTTTTTCTATTAAATATTTGAAATTAGAAATGTCCGGCTCCCAAGTTTTTTATACATTAAATATTAAATCTAAAACTAACACATGAACTACACGACAAAACAAATGGACAGATGAAAGTCTGAAACTGCATTTAATACTTGAGGGATGAAAATTGAAAAGACACTTGCGTGTGATAGAAGAAAATGGCAAAACCCATTTTTGAAGTTTTTGCATCTTTTTCATTTTGTTGCAGGGACAGGGATGAAGTTCAATGTTTTGGACGATGGCTTCGTCGAAGTTTATGGGTCAGTATGGCTTGACTCAACCATCGTTTTACTTGCAAGTAAAACAATAACAAGAAACAGAATAGAGAGCACGGATTTCATCAAATTTCGGCGATCGGAGATATAATGGCGACTACCGGATTTCTTTCTCTTTCTTTCGTTCTTTCTTCTCCTTCAACGATCCGGCCATTTTCTTGTGATTCGCACGAAAATCAGCGATTTTTTTGGCACTTTTCGCTGAATCGCTGGCGATATACTGCAAATCTCATTTCGCTCCCTGGTATCGTTTCGCCAGGGGGCGGAACCAGAGAATTTCGGTGAAATATCGCCGAAATTAAGTTCCTTGGATTTCATGTCTTTGTGATAGTTGCATATAATTAGAAAACTTTCCAAAAAGTATCCAAATCGAGCAAAGGACATTATTATAGAGAGTTTTTTAATGGACTACTTTCTACTCCTTTTCTCTATTGGATTTTTATGTTTGTGAGATTTTTCTTTAATCATCACAAAGATAAGCGAATAGGAAGACGTGGGAAGGGACGGAGGTTTTAACCCAAATTCTCTTCAGTCTTACTTTCTCTGCATAAGAGGTTGCTACGTTTGTACTAAAAGCACATGCAAATATTGTGAGAGTTTAATAAGTTTTCCAAGGGAGGGGTCTATTGTTTGGATTGACCTACAAGCGCAACACTACAATTTTTAGATCATGTATTATATGTGAATGGTAAGTTTAGATGAAAATGTAATATTGCTCTATTTGATGATTCAGGGAGAGATCATTCTCTCTCGATCTTTTCTCTTAATGAAAAGTTTTCACCTCAAGGCAACACAGGGTTGTTGTAGAGCAAAAGAGAAAAGATCTACATACGTACATTAAAATTGGATCATTTAAAACCAACACCTTTTAGTGAAGAGGTTGTGTGTTTGGCTCATATTGATAGCTGTGATAGCATATGTAATGTCTCCATCCTCAATATATAAAAAACACATTGTATACCAAAAAAAATTTAATCTCAGATCAAAAGAAAGGTCTAACAAAATTAGTAGCTTTATGTAGGGAAGTGGGAATTATTATATGCTATAGGGAGAGTTGAACCTATGACCTCTTCGCTTGGAGGTGTCCGTCATTAGTGACTAGCAACATAGATGATACAAAAGTAATTTCATCATGCATATGGTACAAGAGAAACATTTTCACCACAAACATTAATTCAAAAATCAGATAATGCCTTTGATATCTCTGAGTTCCCTTCACCGCCTCTCTATATTACCTCTTTGATTAATGACTCACTTTGCCCTCTCTTCAACCCTACGTCCTCTTCTCTCAAACCTATCCTCGATAAAAAATATCCTTCCTATTTTACCCCCTCCTAGTTGTTCCACCGTGGGCCCTTCTCGCCTTCGGCTCAATCTTACTGGCCCAAGCCCCTCTCCTCACTCTTTGCTCCATGGTCCTATTCTAATTGTTAATGACTAAAATAGTCACTCTACCCTGACCGGTCTGACCAACGGGTTACAGTTGTCTCGACCATAGTGTTAATGGACGGTCCGACCATCGTGTCAAGAGTACCCGATCAGGATAAACTTCTATCATCTGCCAACTTCCTAGAAAGGATAAGTCAGGTAAAAGACTCTTTCTAGAGTTACTTTCCTAACACAACTCTTCTTAGAGTTATATTCGGAGTCTAACTCTGATATCTAAAGCTATATAAGTACCTCAGACAGGCTTTATGTAGTAAGTATTCATACTCTGTGTGATCAATTACTTGAATTCTCTATTGAGTAGTTGAGATCAAATTATTGGTACTGACTTGCTCGTCGGAAACGTACCTCGACCACACGGTCGAGCACGTATTTTGCAGGTTCGTGACAGGGAAGGACGAGCGAGATTTCGTATCAATACTAATAAACCCTTCGGCCCATTCTTCCAATCCCCTCACTTTCTCTCTCACGCCTCATCCTCGGACACCCCTACATGGCTACATTAGAATCTTTACCGCTTAGAACCAGCCACAATATAAAAAAAAAACTAATTTTTGAAGGATTTAGAGGTTTCAATCCCCCCCCCCAAAAAAAAAAAAAAAAAAAAAAAAAAAAAAGACTTCAGATGAGTAGGAAATGAGAAGGAGATGTGACAAATGAAGAGGAGTTCGAATAATCTCTTTGGAAGGCCTCTCCAAGTGAGTGCTTAATGAGTTATAAGATTTAGCCACCAGTCATATACGAATCTGAGAGCATTAATTGGATTTATCGTAGTCCTTTGATTGGAATATATCACATGGCTGAATCTTATGACACACATTAGGAGAACTCTTTCAAAAGGAGAATCCAAAATCATCTTTTGAACTTTGATATTGGATTCATTTTGGTTATTTTAGTCATTTGGCATGATAATTTTTTTTTTCTTTTCTAATTTTCCATTTTGAAATTCATATTTTTATTGACCATTTCAGATTTTTCATGTTATTTAGTTACTGTCCGATTTGCTGAACCAGTCAAAATTAAGAGCCGGTCCAGAGTAATAAACCCAATTCGCTGGCCCAAATTATCCGACACAAATCAGAATTGAAATCGTCCAAATCCGTCCTTCAAAATGACTTGAATCGTTCAGAATTGGAAGAAACGGAATCTTAAGAAAGTTCTTCCTCTTCGTCGCAATAGCCTCAACTTAGTAATAAATGGTTGTTTAAAGTGATTCAGGTTGAATTCAATCACAGAATCAAGGTAATCAAATAGTTTTCAAATAGATACACTTTCATAATCAGGATAACCAAACAATTTTTCAGATAGATTCACTTTCAGAATCGGGGTAACCAAATGGTTTTTCAGACAGATTCACTTACCAGAATCAAGGTAATCAAACAATTTTTTTTTTTTTTTTTTACGAATATGATTCTATAGAACCTAATTCCACAGACTCATGATTCCCTAGAAACATGATTCTGAAGTGGATTCTAGAGAATTACGAAACCAAACGCCACCTAAGATTACCCATTCCAACGATTTCAGGTCAACCCCTTAATATTAATAAGTTAGGGAAGTAAGGCTCAATTCCTTTTTTTTTTGGCAACCAAGTCAAGTCCAAATCAAACCACTTAAAAGACGGGTTCTACACTTCCACCTCATCCTCTCTCTCGCTCTTGAGTTCATCCTTTCTACCTCATCCTCTCTCTCTCTCTCTCTCTCTGGAATTCTATATTGATGATACGTGTCCATGTGTCACATAAAAGAGTTGAGGTTGAATTAAAATATTTTGAGCAAATTGCACTGGCACCCCAAAATACAGGTTTTAAAGCACTGACACCCCACTTTATGCTTAAAAAGTACTGACACCCCATTCATTAAACACAGTAGTCCATTCTGTTAGTAAAATCATTAACTTACTGTTTATTTTTTTTATTCCAAAAATACCCTTATCAAAATCTAAAGAGAAAAAAAAAAAAATGAACATTAGATGATTGACACGTGTTATATTCTCTCCTATCATTCACCCTCTCCACCTTCGGCTCGAGTTACCCACGCATCCGCTGCCTGACTCAGATTATCTCGGCCGTCTCCGCCGCACTTCTTCTCCTCCTTATCATCCTTTGGGTTCTCGCTCCTGCTCCGGTCAATAATGCTACCTCCTTCGATCACCATCATCAAGCATCTGTAAGACTTCTCTTGTTTCTTCCCTTTCTAATAGTTTTTGCTTTATTTAATTACCCCTAATTTATTCTTTTTCTCCTTTCTTGTGTTTTTCAGATCAGTTGTTTCTTCCCTTTCTAATAGTTTTTGCTTTATTTAATTACCCCTAATTTATTCTTTTTCTCCTGTCTTGTGTTTTTCAGATCAGTGATGAAATTGAAGTGAAGGAGAATCGAGCGTATGAAACTTTACGTGTTCCAGTTAGGTTTCTGCAAGTATTTTGTTATGGATATTCTTATTTCATTTTTGCTTTTTTTTTTTTTTTGATTGTAGATGGAGGGAGGGTATTTAGGATGTGACATACGGGCTTCCTCTTGGGTCTCGTCCTTGGAAGTTTCTTGGGTTTTTCAGAAGCTGTCTCTTGTGGTCTGGGTAGGAAATTACCGGTCTTGGAATATGGACGGGAAAAATTAGTTTTAGGGTTTGAATTGGAGAGAGAATCAGTGTTTGATTTTGGATCTGTTGCAGAGAGAGTGCATTCTCTAGCCCAGTGGCCTGGACGGGCCGCACTTGTAACAGCCTGTGGGAGCGTCGGCGGCGCGTTTCTCCATTTCTGAATTTTTTTTTTTTTGGCCTTGCGCTTCTACGGCTCCTTCACAGATTTCTCGATCCCCTGAGGAACGGAGACCAATAGTACACAACTCGGTGGAGGAACCAGTGACCCACCGACAACAGCCATCATTCTTCCACGGTGTCCAAGTAAAGCTTGTTGTGATCAAAGCCATTCTCATATTTTTCGATCCCCTGAGGAACGGAGACCAATAGACTGAGATGTTGAAGCCGGAACTTGTTGTCGTCGCCGCTGCCATACACGAGATCCGGGGAGAAAGCCGAAGAGACGAGGCACATGAGAAACTCCAACTGATTCCTGGCCATGGAGTCACAAAAGGCAACGTGTTTGTTCCGAACAAGGGAGAGGAAGATGGAAGGTTCGAACCTGGGCAACCTGCATTGCTTGGGTTTCCACCTCCAAAACAAATAGTCCTAATTGTCCGGGTGACTATGCTCGAGGCGCTTTTGGCCATCCTTGATGGTCCCGCCGCTGCAACCCCTCCCGTTGGAGGTGGAGAGGGTGAAGCAGAGGTGAGCCGATGAGAAAAAAGAATTGAATACATGTCAACAATCTAATGGTTTTGTTTTTTTCTCTTCAGATTTTGATAAGGGCATTTTTGGAATAAAAAAAATTAACAGTGAGTTAACGGTTTTACTAACCGAATGGACTACTGTGTTTAATGAATGGGGGTGTCAGTACTTTTTAAACATAAAGTGGGGTGTCAGTGTTTTAAAGCCTCTATTTTGGGGTGCTAGTGCAATTTGCTCAAATATTTTTGATTATTTTACATGAACCCCTCCATTTCAATTGAAAACTCAGCTCACCTCTTCTAAACTGAAACCTTACAAAGTTCCCTCTCCACATTTAACACCGTCAAGTTTCTTTTTTCTTTTTATTTTTTATTTTCAAATTTGCTTTTACAGTTTTTCCCTCACTTTATAAATTTATTTGAAATCCTAAATAATATTTGTAAGAATTTTTTTACATGAGCCCTTTTCATTTCCATTAGAAATATGGCGCACCTCCTCCAAAATCAAAATCTTACAAGGCACCTTTATACTTCACACTATTAGTGAAGGTAGCAGTAAATTGATTAAAGTCAAATTAATTTGTTTATATGACTACATCGCCATCTAGTGATAAAATGATTATGCAAGAGATTTTTTAATTTGAGAAAAATTTTAGTCATACAATTTGGGGTAATATGGTGACATAAAATATTGTTTAAGATTCTAAAATTAATATTAAAAATATTATTTATGATTTTATATAAATTTATTAAGTGTGTGTGAACAAGTAAAATCATATCACGGCCAAAAGAAAACAGATTGTGTGAAGTGTGGACGAGGCTTTGTAAGATTTTGATTTTGGGGAGGTGTTGAATGTTTTCAATTGAAATGGAGGGGGCTCGTAAAAACTTTATAGGATTTTAAATAAATCTATTCAATGAGGGTAAAATTGTCAAATTAAAGTTAAGACTAACGAAAACCTAACGGTGTCAAATATGGAGGGGGCTCTGTAAGATTTCAATTTTGAGGGGGGTGCACTGAGTTTCCAATGGAAACGGAGGGGGCTCATATAAAAAATTCAATATTTTTTATTTTTTATTCAAAATCTAATATCAATCCTTTGGTGTGTGTTGTGGACGTGAGTCACTCATCCATAAAGAAATGAATGGTCCATTTTGTTATCAGAAATGGCATGATACCTCACACTCAATCTTCGATTCAAAAGTGCTCCAAACCATGTTAGAAATATAATGTGTGAAGAACAATTGTATAAAACAAATGAAGCAAAATAATAAGTATGAGAACTTATCTATTTCAAACATGAACAACTTTCTTGTCGAAAGCTTAGTTACGCATGTCTATCTAGTGATACATTAACAAAATTGGAGGAGCTGAGACATGTCGGTGGTGGACGGTCCTATTTTAGGTATTTAAACACCCCAAATAGTGCATACAAGTTATTAGTGTGTTTTCACCTCAAGATCAATCAACCCTTTTATCGCATACGATGCACTTCTTAATTGATGGCGTAAGGGATCCAAAAGCTACATTCATCAATCAGTTTTGATGATATAGTTTAAAGAAATAAAAAAAAAAAACAAAGTTTTTCAAACAATTTTTGGTGTACGAATAAATAATCATTCCTACATTTATATAGGAAAGTAATAGATACCACCAAAGGTTGTATCCAAAAAACACATCTTTTTCTTTTAAGGTTTGTTTGTTAGTCCACCAAAAGAGATACCTATTGGATATTTAGGTGTTTTAGGAAAAGACCCAATCTCTAGCAAACTGAATTTTTTGACTTCACAAATATAACTACGAAAATTATGATAATCCTTCAAAAAATTCAAAAAATTTCATGAAAACAAACATTGAACTTGTGAACATGTTAGATACAATAGGGCACATCATTATCGGTGTCTTTCGAACTTGAACCTACACTAGGTCTAATGAACCTCATTATGACTTTGCAAGGATTTTAGATGGAGTGAGATGATCTGGCTACAAGTTACATGCCATAGGAGCATGGGTGAGACTCTACAAGTGTTTAGCACAAGACTAGTTCGCTCAACTGTTAAGTAAATTCTGATTGGGTAAGAATTTAGAGTTGTGGGTTGGTTTGTTTTCTCTTCAAGGTTTAGACTGTGAATTGAGAAAGGGTGTATAGGGCATCTGGTTTTGAATACAAAGTTAGATTTGATTTTAAATCTAAGCATTATATATGAATTTTGTGGTAATTACATTTGCGTAATTTTATGTAATATGCACGTTAGACACATATACACTAATCACAAGTTCGATTTTTGAATTTTATTTTATCCATCGATCTTTTATACAGTTGAAAATAGTGAACATGGTATCGATATTTTTCTCAATAAGTTGTATCAGAGCTAGGTTAAGTTTGATGTTAAATCCAAGCACCGTACAAATATAGTTCCATTCTCATGGATTTTTGTTTGCACCTGCGAGAATATCGTTCGCATAAGCACTGGGTTTTAATACTTGTCTACCAAAATATCCAATGACTAGGTTGTTAGTTCTGGATACTTCATAAAATTTTAAATTATATTTCCACCCACATAGATTCTAAATTTACAAAATAAATTCAAATTAGAAGAAACGCTAGAAAGGGCAAAGAAGAAAGAAGTAGAGGTTTGCTCTGATTTTTGAAGCATAAACTTCTTTTTTGAGATAATTACTGTTATCCCTTATATTATACTTAATCAATATGGATCCTGCTCTTTATGTAATTATTGTTGCCTCCTTAGTTTTAACAATGTTAATAAATCATTACAGTTTAATGTTTAATGTTTATTTTATCCTTCTAAAATTGGAAAGTGAAAACACAATACTATGCTCATAAATAAAAAAATAAAAAATAAAAAATAAAAAAAACCATATCTAAGTACCAATTTTAGAGTTGTGTTCTTATTAATTTGAATTCTGAAAAAAAACTACCTAAATTATTTCTTTCCCCTACGAAAAAAGAGCTTCCTAAAATTAATAACACCAAATTAGATAGTAAAAAAGTGAAAACCTAATGGAAGTAGGAACGTCTTAAAATTGAAAAGTAAATAACAAAAATTGCAACTAAATATAAAAAAGCCAAAAACTAGGGTGCTACCAAATTAGTTTTTTCCCCCTCTCCTAGTTACTAAGGTAAAAATGTAATTTAATATACAATATAAATAAATAGAATAAAATCTTAGAATTATTTTGAAAATTTTTAAATAAATAAAAGTTGCCATAACATCACTTAACTAACGGAGTTTAATGGTAAGGGGAAAATATAATTACAGGTACTGTCTAAAGTTGGATTAGTAATTTTAAAAAGTATAGAGAATAAAATAGTAATTAAGTTATAGTACATGGGACGGCAATAATTATCCTTTATTTTCTTCCCTGCTTCATAAGAGATGAATGAGCTGGATAAAGGTTTCTTGCATGAAAAATAAAGGATAGAAAGGTAAGATTAAAATGAAAAATGTTCAATATTGGATAATCAAATATTATACTTGCTAATTCTATCTGTTGCCCCTAGATTTGCTTTCCAAAACCAAGTGAAGAGAGTAAAAGATGTAGCGGAAGCATTATCGCAAAATTTATTTGCCCCATCATGCTTGATGCAGTAATTAAATTTCTAGAATTTCATAATATTCCATGGAAACTACATAAGTTTTTGAAATCAATTCATTGCGATTTGAAGATTGTGAGGATTTCATCCCCTCAAGGAAGTTGGTTCTAGAGGCAAGCATGGAAAACCTCAGTGTATTGTTTGATTTCGACTTGAGGTAGAAAGTACAGAGTCTAGATGGATTGACGAAGAAGAAAAAGATCAATCGACTAAAGGTGGAGACAAGGAAAGCAAAGTTGTTTGGCTAGGGTTTAGCTGATGAAGAAGATGGTATACCTATCAGAGATGGAAGAGAGGGTTTAGGGTTTAACTCGATCTGAAAGTCCATTTTTCCCAAATTTTGGCATCTCTTGTAAATTTATTTTCAATCAAGGGTGTTCGATTGCAAATTAGGAAAAACGTTAAAACTATATTCATTTAAACTGTTGGATATTTTTATAAACGGGTGTTGCAACCTAGGGCTTCTATCGATGATATCCGCGTAGATAAGAACAAAAGTCCCATTCTCATAGTGAAGAAGTTTTAGTACGCCTGTGGATATAGGCATAGCCGAACCATGTAAGCTATTATCTATGTGATTTTGTGGTAATTACCTTGCATAATTTAACCTTACATAATTTAATGTAATACACACAGCGATCCCACATAGATACTATTGTAATCTCAATACCATCAACAGATATTTCCAGCACTGCCTAAGGCAATACCTTTATGCATGATTAATCATTGTTGTAATTTTCATAATTTATTTGAAAATTTAAACAATTTAGTTTTTCTAAAGGTTGAGTATTTTCCTAAAAGACACCTAAATGGCCAATAGGTGTCTTTGCTCAAACGTGCCTTAAGGGAAGAGATATAACCTTTGGAGACAACATTCGTTGGTGTCTCTTGCTCTCCTATATAAAGGTAGGAGGGGTTTGTTATTCTTATACGAACATTTTGAAAGGCATTGTTTTTCTTTAAAATTGTGTCATAGAAAACAATTTGGTGAATGCAGCTTTATGGATCCTTTAGTCCATCAATTACGGGGTGCACTGTCTGCGATGGAGGGACTGATTGATCTTGGGGGGTGAAAACGCATTTTTGATCTGTGTGTACTATTTGGAGCGTTTAAATACCTTAAAAGAAAGTGCTAGTCACGCACGTTTCAACTCCGCCACTTTTTGACAAGGAGATCATTCATGCTATTTGAAACAAGAAAAATTTTCATATTTATGATTATGCTTTATTTGTCTTATACGATTGCTCATATGGTAATATATTTCCAACAATCAGAACAGCAACCGGAAAGAATAATCATATATTGAAGCTTTACTAAGTTAACAAAATAAACTATACCCCAATGAGAAAAAAAAGTTAACAAAATAAACCAACTTTAATACCATGAAGAAAACCACTAGCTTTGAAGAACCAGTCAAAGAATATGAACCGGTCCAGTGAAACAAGCCGAATCTGCTGACCCAAATTATCCGATACGAATCAGTACATATGATTCCAAGTCCTTCCCTCGACATGATTTTTTTCTTGGTAGAAACCCTCAACAGTCAACATGACTTGAAGCGTTCAGAAATCAGAAGTGGGAGAAACGAAATCTCAAGTTTGCCCATTCCGTCCAATGATTTCAGGTCAACACGTTAATAATAAGTTAAGGAAAAATTCAAAGTTCAAACTTCAAACCACTTGAGACGGGTTCCACCTCCTTCTCTCTCTCTCCTGTTCATCTTTTCTTTATAAAAAAGTGATATTGGAGATCGATCAACTCCATATCTACACCTCATTCTCAATCTCCGATTCAAAAACGATCCAAACCCAAATCTAGAATCCACAAAAACAACAACCGGAAGCTTATATACAACTGAGTAAATCATAAGCAGCACTGCTAATATGGCAGCACTTCAAGCATCAGGTTTCACAGGGTGTTCATCGTTGTTTTCAAAATCTTCTAAGCGATGTCTAAGCGGCAGGACTAAAGCAACACTCCAGGCCCCAAAACTCCAACCAAATAGAACTTTAGTTCCAAGGTTTCCTGCAAGGGACTTGATTGAGGAATTGAACTTGAGAACCAGATTCAATGACACAACCACAAGAGAATTTGATGAAAACACCCCAAATTCCAAGTTAATAGCAGAACTTTATGCGGTAATGGAGGCAGCTGCAGGCAGAGCAGAGATGCACACAAGCGTTGGAGAGCAGCGGGATAACTGGAACCACCTCTTCCTCACATCTGTTAATGCCATCACCCTCACTGCTGCTACCATGGTTGGCCTGGCAGCCACCACCTGCGGCACAGGAGAACCTCTTCTGGCTCTCAAGCTCTCTTCTACTCTCTTATATTCAGCAGCCACGGGGATGCTGGTGGTGATGAGCAAGATCCAGCCCTCCCAACTAGCCGAAGAGCAGAGAAATGCAGCGAGGCTGTTCAAGCAGCTCCAGAGGGAAATCCAAACAACCCTTGCAATTGGGTCTCCCACAGCAAGGGATGTGAAGGATGCCATGGACAGGGTCTTGGCTCTTGATAGGGCCTACCCTCTTCCCTTGCTTGGAGCAATGCTTGACAAGTTCCCAGAGACAGTAGAGCCCGCAAATTGGTGGCCACAACAACCAGAACAGAAAGAACTCGGTGTTGCTGGTAATAGTAGAAAAAGGAAGGGAAGCAATGGATGGAATGCAACGCTAGAAAAGGAAATGAGAGAGATAGTCGAGGTGGTGAAGAGGAAAGACACGGAAGAGTACATGAGGCTGAGCAAGTTGGCATTGAAAGTTAACAAGACACTAGCCATTTCTGGGCCTGTACTCACGGGCATTGCAGCTCTGGGGTCTGCTCTTGTAGGATCAGCTCCTCAGCATCAATGGCAATGGGCAGGGTTTCTGGGAGTCACTGCAGGAGCCCTTGCAGCCATAGTGAACACAGTGGAGCATGGTGGGCAAGTAGGGATGGTATTTGAGATGTACAGGAACAATGCTGGTTTCTTTCGGTTGATGGAAGAGTCCATCATGTCCACCTTGAAGGAAAAGGATGTAGACAAGAGAGAAAATGGGGAGTTGTTTGAAAAGAAGGTGGCTCTACAACTGGGAAGGAGCTTGTCCGAGCTCAGGGATCTTGCAGCTTCTTCTTCTTCTTCTTCGAGAAGAGATGAAGAGAGCATAGAAGAATTTGCTAGCAAGCTTTTCTAATTTTTCCTGTAGATTATCCATACACCATATGTGCAGCATAAATCTTGTAAAAATTGATTCACAGATACTGTAGACAAGAGCTTCATACAAAAGACAACTCAAAGAGGAAAATTAATTGTTCGGAAATAGTTTTTTGGGTAGAAATTGTTGGAAATATACCCACTTGTTCCTCCCAACCGTTGGATAAACTTATAGAAACACATTGATAATAAAATCAGATTGCAGCAGCAGATAATTGCATTCTTGGTCATCATCATTAATGTAAGGGAGATAAGTGTTAAAATCTGGGATTTTGCTTGGGAGCAGTGCCTCCAAGCAGCTAACGCTTTAGATTAAAAGTTGAGTGACTGATTCAATAATAACCATAGATTTAAGGCACATGCGGAAAATTGAATTTTAAGTGAGAGAAATGCCGGGTTTTTAGCTTGGATTCGAACCATGCGACCGGTCCGTTTGAAACTATGCGAACCAAGCTGCTCTGAAATCCTCTTTGTATACCCTAATTTTTGGAATCCTCGCGCTGCTGCTCCAATGGTTCGCCTCCCCCGTTCTGCAAGCAATTCAAAGTAAAGCCTCCAAACCTTTTGCTTTCTTTTTCTCTCAAACTGAACCATTGTATCCTAACATGGCCAACCACTACTCTTCGATCAGGTCAGTTTTTTTTCTTCTTTTTTCCCGTTTTCTGCAACATATTGATCTGCAAATCTGCATCTCCTTCTAGTTGCAAATCTGCAACTCCTAGATCCAACAATGGAACTACTCCATTGGATCGAACCCTCTGCAAACTAGACAAACGCTTCACCAAGAAGGACTTTTCTTGCAGTCTGAAAGATGAACTAGTTGAGCGATGGAAGGAGAAGAGTGATTGACTCGATAACCAGAAAGGAAGCAATGCATCTTAAGTTTGGAAAAACCATAAACTTCCGAAGTCTCAAACGAAAACTTTAATTCTGCTCCGTTCTATTCCGCACTCTCATTATAGTTTTGGGAAAGAAAAAAATCAACTCCAAAATCCATCTTCGTTTTTAGTTGAACCTGAGTTGCAGAGAAACGAAACGGTTTTCCGCAGGCTTTGGTTTTGGTTCCCGAACCACACCCAGGCATGGTTCGAGTTGAAGCTATAAAACCGACATTGCTCTCACTTAAATTCAATTTTCTGCATATGCCTTAAATCTATGGTTAGTGTTTAATCAATCACTCAACTTTCAATCTTGAGCGTTAGTGGGCAGCTCCCCCAAGTGTTCCCCACAAAATCTGTAGTACATTTTCTCTTTAAACAATAAATGGTACCCCAAGATACTCATACAAATTAAAGATAATTATCTAAAAGAGATTTATCTAAAAACTTCCTCAAAATACAGTGTCTAAAATGGTACTCAATAAATAAACTTCAAGGAATTAGTTTAGTTGGCAAAGACCATTGTCTCATAATATGAAGTCTAGATTTCGAATCTGTTTAAGGTTATGACCGAAGTCTCACCACATGTTTAAATAATTATATAACATTACCTCCGTGAGAATGTTGAGAATGTTGTTGAAGTGCACATGAATTGGAGTTTTTTAATACAGGAAGGAAGATTCCAGGGGTGTACGGGGCTGTTTCAACATAGCAATTTTACTTCAAAAATTTTTATTTTGTCAAATTTTTTCATTTTCTTTATTTTTTAATAAAAAAGTGAGAAATGTAATAATATTTGTTTTATTAGAGAAAAAAATACAATAGAAAGCTTTTCAACATATAAAATTCTACATTTACAAAGTGAAATTCATGAGATAAAACTTTTTATAAAACTTTATATCGAGATTAAGCCGAAGTAACAAATTTTACTAGGTCATTAGCTAGAAGCCAGGGAAACACAATAAAAATTTGCAATGGATGCTCAAGGCAAATTTTAGTTTCTTGCTTAATGTCACCATTTGCTCAAGAACTTGCCAACGAAGCTTTAGGAAGACAAAGTGACAGAATATGGATTGATAGGTCTTTGAATGATCTTTGAATGATCTCAATACAATGTAATATTTGCTTTCTTTGTATAAAAAAAAAATCACGTTGACTAAATAGTTTTTTAGGATGAAACCACAGATTTCATTCCACAACCAAAGAGTTAATTTTATGAATTGTGACTCCATAGATTTGAAATCTCTAGACTCATGGAACCAAACAAGCCCTTTGCTAATGTTGCCATTTGAAATGTTTAATTATACTAGGTTAGTTTCTTACACTCTATCCTCCATCTTATTATAATACATAACCTTTAAATAACAACTAATCAGAGTGGCGCAGCGGAAGCGTGGTGGGCCCACAACCCACAGGTCCCAAGATCGAAACTTGGCTCTGATAATAAGAGAAATGCTTTCTAAACCTTATTTTTTTCTTTTACCCAATGTTAAAATAAGAAATAAAATAAAATAAAAAGAAATAATGAAAGAAGAAGTAGTGTTCCTTTGATTGCAAAGGAAATGTAAAGTGAAATTTATTGTCTCATCAGGAAGAAATATTTTTTAAGTGTTTGTCATAAGGATATTACTTTTCCCAAGTAGAATAATTTTCACATTTTGAATGAAAATGTAATTTTAGTTTACTTATCAAAAACATAAGTAAATTAAAAAAATCTAGGAAATCTTGTCCGTTGACTCTCCATCTTCAATGAGAGCAAAAAGCAAACGTATTGGTGCCTCCGTTTTGCACCTTGTAGACTCTAAACTTCAAACGTCAAAGATTAGACCATCCATGCACTTGTGCAATATGAATAGATAGACATGAGCGTATGTTTGCAATTCAGTGATTAGTATATATATGAAGTGTGGGTCTATTGACAAGTCATATGATGTTTTCAATGATACACTGTGCTAGTAGTCTTGGGTCATGGAATACCATAATATCATGACACTTACAATAAAATAGGTCAATCTATAAATTTGAAAATTTTTACATCAATTTTATAATCAACCAAACAACTTAATAAAATTATTTTTACTGGACTTCATTTTGAATCAAACGGCTTAAAAGGAAAAAAATTAATTCCTTTCCCATTCTCCTTGCAACCAAACATACTTGACCAATGTAAGGACATTAGTTGTAGTAATTCTAGTAAGCAAGTCCTAGAACCCATAAGTATGATTAATTTACCACTTACCCAATTGTTAAAGCAATAACAAATCACTCACATGGCACTTTCATTTTTTATGATAGAAAGTAAAAAGAGTATTTTAAAGGGCAACTAACTCACTTTAGTTGGGGTAAAATTCTTTTTTTTTTTTTTTGGTAACCAGTTGGGGTAAAATTCTTAGCACCTCCTTTAAGTGGGTTATATTACATGTAACGCACTCCAATAATACGTCTAGCACACAACTGAGAGTGTCAGTTAGTCTCAATTAAGTCTCATGCAAAATGAAATGACCAAAATATCCTAATAATATTAGACTATCATTTTATGAAACTACCCTTGTGTCTCATCATATACCCAACCTTGAGAATGGATTTCCTCTTCTTCCTACTCTTTGCTAGAAACCACCCACCACTGATGGAAACGACCCTCCTATTTGGGTTTCGTGATTAGTCTTCAAGCTCTCTTAATAAGAAGAGTGGTGGGTGTCGAATCCACCACATGTAATCCTTCTCTCAATTGAATCTATGATAACAATGAGTAGAATCGAATCCACAGAGATTGGTGAAACATTAATTTCGAGTAGATTGGTTATGCTCATTAAGGATCAGTCCTCTAACAACCAATCTTTCTCTACTTTCTCAAATCCAAAAGACATAAACATTAGAGTTTGAAAAGAAAAGCGGATAGTTTGTTTGCAACGGAATCTAAACTAAACTGACTCTCTAATGGAATCCAACACCATAGGAACAATCCTGGCAAAGGCATGAAGCTCCATGCGCGTCCACTTCTTCGGTCACTCCTTCAAGAAGGTCTGTTGGCGATGAATCCTCAATTTGGAAGGAGTCTTCATAACCTGTAGTATATTCTAATAGAAACAAACACATAAAAGGAAAGAGTTCAACATAAGTTAGTGAGATCAACTCAACATCATATCATGCATTCATTCACAAGATCCCACTACACATATAACATGAATATCAATAATGTAATTAATGATAATGATATGACATATGAATGATTATGACATTATTCTCCTAACTCTATCATGAAGTTTCTGTACTAGACACGCATTAAGTCATAGACCAGTCTTCTCTGGGCGGTCTCATTCTCTCTCCCTCAACAATCTCTATATCTTGGGTTATCCGCGGTTGTTGGGTCAAGTCACATCAATCCGTGGCTGAGAAATAAGTCACCACTCTCTCACATCACCATTTGGCATGAGAACTGACGCGTGTCAAGGATTACTCTAGGCCCAATGCATAGTCATACGGTCTCGTACTACATATGGTCCAGATACTTCCCCCATGGCACCAACCAACTCAGTTCAGTATCATTTTTCACCTAGAAATAGGATCCTCAACGGGAGGCATCTGTTGGATTCCATTTCTCAACCCTATGGTCATCCACATATAATGGACATGATGCTCTCCATGTCCTCTCACAGGTTGGTTATCGGTCTTGAACGCCCATGAGCCCTTATCTATTATATGCAACCCTACCATCTCATGAGTGCAGTGGGCCTGCTTGATGCTCACAGGACCCACCCATTGACATCACGGGTTATTCGGTTTCAATACCCCTATCGGAAGGGTAGTAGTACTCATGAGGTTATCTACCTAAACACTTCTAGACACCTAACATTTATGTACTTAGGTTTGGATGCATACTCATGTAAGTTCACTAGGTACTGGGCGAACCCACAACCATAGTTGGTAAATATACATAAGAGAATCTAAGTCTCAAAACCAATCCACACACATTCTCATATCATCATTCAAAGAATATTGAAAAATAGAAGCAAACATATTTCCTCACCTTTCATTCTCGCAAAGTCAGATAAAAAATACTAAAGCAAGACAAGATATCAATAATGAAAATTAATTAACATCATTAAACATGCAATATAAGGTTAAGTATATTCCTCACATTTCAATTCGATTATGTTCTCAAAATTCACAAATTTGCTCTCAAGTGTCAGTGTTTATAATCAAAATAAACCTAACCATGTAACAGAATTAATTGATATTAATTAGAAGTCAATTGGGTTTCAAAGATATCCCAAAATCATCCCACAAAAACCCAATCTATCATATGGGTTCAAACCCACGGTTCTCAACCTAGTTTCAACGAAAGGTCAATATTTCGCTACCAATTCAAAGTCGAATCGAAACGAAACTTTGGGAATGTCTAATTAGTAGAAATAGGGTCCTAAAGGCACCTTCAATTTGGCCCAATTCATTCTAAATAAATAAATAAATTAAAATAAAAATAAATAAACCAAATTTGGCTTTCTAAATCACCCGCGGGCGTCTCAGAGTATCAAAATGTGAAATCGTTTGCAATGATTCGCACAAACAATTCACATACTAGAGGAAAGCATTAATACAACTATTTAAGAGCATTTAAAATACCTCACATTCTTCAACTACCAAAATCCCACATTCAAAGTGAAGAGAACCCCACAAAACTATGCTTAAAGAAGAGGGTTTAAAGATTCTCACCTCTTTCAATGTTCTTGCGACGATCCGGATCACAAAACACCTTTGATTGGATGGAATCTACTCTTCTCCTTAGTTTCTCCTCTTCCCAAAGCCTCATCCCCCACTCTAGCATTAGAAAATGTGTTTAGAGGTGAGTTGAAACATAAAATAGGGTTTTAAAACCTGAAATCTTGATTCTGTCCCGTCATCGGGGAGGAGCAGGGGCCAACCGGCCACTCATTCGGTCCATGTTTGGACCCCCATTTGAGGTCCAATTTCTGTGATTTTTGGCTTGAAAGAAAGGTCTTTCGATTATCTTCATTTGGATATATTTACCTCGTCAATTGGACGCTCCATCGTTAGTCTACGAACGTGCCAAAATCGTCTTTTAATGCCATCGTGATTGACCTTCTCTCTCCTCTTAAACTCCTGGAGAGATGTCGAGTCATCACTAGGGTCATCCACAGTCATTGGGTCCACTTCTGAACTTTCAGGCTCAACTCGAATGGCCCACAGTTGTCGCTGACTCGAGGCCCAAATTCACGGTCCTGAAATTATGGGTTGAAGGGTTAGAAATCCGTGGGATTTCACAGGTTTGGATCATCTTCTTAGAGGGGCTCTTCCAATGAGCGTTAAATGAGTTATAGCACATTGCCAAGTGTAATATTCTAATCCAAAGGTATTCATTGGATTTGTCTTAACCCTTAAATTAATTGGAATATAACACATGGCTAGTTTAGTTTGAGGATGACTTGAGCCAGTTATCTACAAACACGAAGAATAATAAGAGTGGGTCGCCTCTGTGGACGGAAGTCACCTCAGATGCGCAAGTCAGATTTTTGATAACACATATCCTCCTTGAGAGGAGTTAATGTTCAAAGATTTTTGATCTCTTTGGTAGTTGCAAGAGAGTTAATGTAAGACTAATCTTAGCTTATCTTATGTTCCCTCTTATTTTGCCCTTATAGACAAATCTATGTTCTTTCTGAAAAAGACAAACCTTGACCATTGGATCTGTGTATTAGAAATGGAGGGGGCTTGGATGAGTTGTGGCACCAATCTTGTTGGAGGAGCCAAGGCCCAAATCTTGCTTGAGAAGTTTAGGACCTAATACACCCTCCCCCAGATTTGTCAGTAATCTTGACATACGTGGACCTTGGATATGATGTGTTCCCTCTTAAACTCTAGAGAAATCGTAAGGAAGCAGTTCCCAAGAAGATTTGGACGGATTAGTGCCCCTATGACAAGCATTAAGCACTTGAGGTACAAGGGCATAGCATTAAATGCCAAATTTAATGCTCTGACAAATTTGTTGCTAGAAACATGGTATCTCCCATCCTCTCGCTACTTTTGTCGAGAAGTAACATTTTAAATATCTATTAAAAATTCATGCCATCATGTCAACATTTCTACGTGGCAATATCATGAGGGTAGTCTCAAGGAAGAGTCACTTCCTGGAAAGCGTATGCCAACAAGTTACTCATTGATTCCTTGAACCAAGTCAAGACTAGTGTACCAAATTGAACGGTTCATTCCAGTTCGGTGGTCTAAGCCTGAATTTGGTATAACAATATATATCATATATATTGTATTTCAGAATTGAAATGGAATTTCTTAAAATTGATAATGCCAAATTAGATAGTAAATAAATGAAAATCTAATGGAAGTAGGAACTTCTTAAAATTGATAACATCAAATTGGAAAGTAAATAAAAAAAATTAAAAAAATAAAAAATAAAAAACAGCAAATTGAAGACTACATATAAAAAGTTCAAAAATAAAGAGCTACCAAATTAGGGTTAATTTTTTTTTGTTCTAATTACTAGGGTAATAATGTAATTGAATATAAAGTGTAAATAAGTAGAATAAAATCTTAGGATTATTTTGGAATTTTAAAATAAATAAAAATTGCTACGTCATCGCTTAACAAACAGAGTTTAATGGTAGGGGGCAACAGTAATTACAGGTAAAGTCTAAGGTTGGATTAGTAATTTCAAAAAGTATAGGGAATAATGTAGTAATTAAGCTATAGTATAGGGGGGCAACAATAATTATCCCCTTTTTTTTTTTCTACTTCACAAGAGGTGAATGACCTAGATAAAGGTTTGTTACATGAGAAATAAAGGGAAGAAAAGTAAGATTAAAATCAAAACTTTTCAATATTGGATAGTCAACATATTATACTTGCTAACTCAATCTGTTGCACAACGGTTTGCTTTCCAAAACCAAATGAAGAGAGTTAAAGACGTAACAAAAGCATTACCCCAAAATTTATTTGCTCCATCATGCTCGATGCAGTAATTTTATTAATTCCTCACTACACTAATAAATTGGAAAAAGAAAACTTCTAGAATTTCATTCCATGGGAACTGAGGAAGTTTTCGATATCAATTCAATGCAGTTTGAAGACTGTGGGGATTTCATCCCCTCAAAGAAGGTGGCTTTGGAGGCAAGCATTGAAAACCTCAATGTATTGTTTGATTTCGACTTGGGCTAGAATGCAGATAGAGTCTAGATGGATTGATGAAGATGAAAGAGATCAATCGACTAAAGGTGGAGACAAGGAAACCAAAGTCGTTCGGCTAGTGTTTAGCTGACAAAAAAGATGGTCTGCCTATCAATGATGGAAGAGAGGGTTTAGGGTTTCACTCAATTTGATTTTTCCTCAAATTTTGGCTTCTCTTGTAAATTTATTTTCAATCAAGGGTGTTCTATTGCAAATTAGAAAAAACTTTAAAAAAAACATTCATTTAAACTATTGGATATTTTTATAGACGGGTGTTGCAATCTAGGGCTTGCATCGACGATATTCGCGCAGATAAGAACAAAAATCTCATTCTCATAGTGAAGAAGTTCTAGTACGCCTGTGGATAGAGGCATAGCTGAACCATATAAGCTATTATGTATGTGATTTTGTGGTAATGATCTTGAGTAATTTTATGTAATACACATATCGGTCCCACATAGATACTATTGCAATCTAAGTACCATCAACGGATATTTCCAGCAGTGCCTGAGGCATACCCTTATGCATAACTAGTCAGAGCAACAATTGGAAAGAATAATCATATATTGAAGCTTTACTAAGTTAACAAAATAAACTCTACCCCGAATATATATATATATATATATATATATATATTTTAAACAAAATAAACCAACTTTAATACCATAAAGAAAACGACTAGCTTTGGAGAACTTTTCAAAGAATAGGAACCGGTCCAGTGAAATAAGCCGAATCCGCTGACCCAAATTATCCGATGCGAATCGGTATAGAAATCGTCCAAATCCGTCCCTCAACCTGATTTTTTTCTTGGTAGAAACCCTCAACAGTCAAACATGACTTGAAGCGTTCAGAAGTGGGGCAAACGAAATGTTAAGTTTGCCAATTCCGATGATTTCAGGTCAACACGTTAATAATAAATTAAGGAAGCCGGGACCAATTCAAACCACTTGAGACGGGTTCCACTTCCACCTCGTTGTCTCTCTCCTGTTTATCTTCTCTATTTAAAGAGTGATATTGGAGATCGATCAACTCCAAATCTGCACCTCACTCTCAATCTTCGATTCAAAAACGATCCAAACCCAAATCTAGAACCCACAAAAACAACAATCGGAAGCTTACTTATATACAACTGAGTAAATCATCAGCAGCACAGCTAACATGGCAGCACTTCAAGCATCAAGTTTCTCAAGGTGTTCATCGTTGTTTTCAAAATCTTCTAAGCGATGTCTAAGCGGCAGGACTAAAGCAACACTCCAGGCCCCAAAACTCCAACCAAATAGAACTTTAGTTCCAAGGTTTCCTACAAGGGACTTGATTGAGGAATTGAACTTGAGAACCAGATTCAATGACACAACCACAAGAGAATTTGATGAAAACACCTCAAATTCCAAGGTAATAGCAGAACTTTATGCGGTAATGGAGGCAGCTGCAGGCAGAGCAGAGATGCACACAAGCGTTGGAGAGCAGCGGGATAACTGGAACCACCTCTTCCTCACATCTGTTAATGCCATCACCCTCACTGCTGCTACCATGGTTGGCCTGGCAGCCACCACCTGCGGCACAGGAGAACCTCTTCTGGCTCTCAAGCTCTCTTCTACTCTCTTATATTCAGCAGCCACGGGGATGCTGGTGGTGATGAGCAAGATCCAGCCCTCCCAACTAGCCGAAGAGCAGAGAAATGCTGCGAGGCTGTTCAAGCAGCTCCAGAGGGAAATCCAAACAACCCTTGCAATTGGGTCTCCCACAGCAAGGGATGTGAAGGATGCCATGGACAAGGTCTTGGCTCTTGATAGGGCCTACCCTCTTCCCTTGCTTGGAGCAATGCTTGACAAGTTCCCAGAGACAGTAGAGCCAGCAAATTGGTGGCCACAACAACCAGAACAGAAAGAACTCGGTGTTGCTGGTAATAGTAGAAAAAGGAAGGGAAGCAATGGATGGAATGTAACGCTAGAAAAGGAAATGAGACAGATAGTTGAGGTGGTGAAGAGGAAAGACACAGAAGAGTATATGAGGCTGAGCAAGATGGCATTGAAACTTAACAAGACACTAGCCATTTCTGGGCCTGTACTCACGGGCATTGCAGCTCTGGGGTCTGCTCTTGTAGGATCAGCTCCCCAGCATCAATGGCCATGGGCAGCGTTTCTGGGAGTCTCTGCAGGAGCCCTTGCAGCCATAGTGAACACAGTGGAGCATGGTGGGCAAGTAGGGATGGTATTTGAGATGTACAGGAACAATGCTGGTTTCTTTCGGTTGATGGAAGAGTCCATCATGTCCACCTTGAAGGAAAATGATGTAGACAAGAGAGAAAATGGGGAGTTGTTTGAAAAGAAGGTGGCTCTACAACTGGGAAGGAGCTTGTCTGAGCTCAGGGATCTTGCAGCTTCTTCTTCTTCTTCTTCGAGAAGAGATGAAGAGAGCATAGAAGAATTTGCTAGCAAGCTTTTCTGATTTTTCTTGTAGATTACCCCATACACCATGTGTAGCATAAATCTTGTAAAAATTGATTCATAGATCGTAGACAAGAGCTTAACTCGTTGTATACATGAGACAACTCAAAGAGGAAAACTAATTCTTGGAAATATATATTTTTTTGGGTAGAAATTGTTGGAGGAATACACCCACTTGTTCCTCCCAACCATTAGATAATCTTATAAAAACACATCGATAATAAAATCAGATTGCAGCAGCAGATAATTGCATTCTATATATGTTGGTCATCATCATTGGAAGGGAGATGATAAGTGTTAAAATTTAAAACAATAAATGGTACCCCAAGATACTCGTACAAATTAAAGATAAATATCTAAAAGCGAATTATTTACTACAAACTTTCTCAAAATACAGTGTCTAAAATGGGGCTTTCAATCCTCTACGGCCATCAAAGGAGCGGCCATCCAGCGGCCGCTCCAGATGGCCGCCACATGTCATCCCAAAAAATCAGAACCATTGAAGGTTTTTAGAGTTTTCCCTCTGTTTTCCCATTAAACCGGCTACAAAAATTCAGTTCAAATAAATGAACCGGTCCGGGTTACTAATTAAAAAAAAAAACTCAAAACCAACTGCATCGTTTTCGTTGTTCCGTGAAATCCATGTTTTCCTTTCTTTCTCTCTCTCTCTCAACGTGGTTTCCTTTCTTTCTCTCTCTCATCAGGAATTTTGATCCATGGTTTCCTCTCTCTCTTGATGATATCTAAAACCTAGTCTGCGATTCGATCATTAGCGTTCGAAAAGAAAACCTAAATCCATCGAACCCTCCAGGGAAGCAATTAGGATTATCGTATTTAATCCAACTCCAACTCCCAACTCCAACTCCAACTCCAATTATGGATTCTTGTTCTTCTATAAACCTTATCATCAAGAGAGAGAGGAAGCCATAGATGAAAATTCCTGTGGAGAGAAAAAGAATGGAAACCACGTTGAGAGAGAGAGAAAAAAGAGAGAGGGGGGGGGGGGGGGGGGGGGGGGGGGGGAAAGGAAAACATGGATTTCACGGAACAACGCAGATGATGCATCAGCTAAGTCCCAAAATAAAATGATCAAATACTCTTATAATATCAATTTACTAAACTACCCTTGTCTCATCCCATACCTAGACCTTAGATGGGTGAACAGATTCCCCCTTCACCAATCTTCTTCCTTCACCTTCTAGAAAATCACCCACCACCGCCAGAAACCACTACCCTATTCGGGTTCCGTGATCGGTCTCTAGACTGTCTTCATAAGAAAAGCCATATTCTAGGTTTAAGATTTTCTAAATTCAAACCCCCCTAAACCTACCGAGCCAAACATGATTTATCCCAAGTGATAAGGTAAGTGCACAAGACTTGCCAATGGATCCACTCCAAAAGTAGTTAGCCTAGAGTCAAGTTTAGAATGAACCCATTTGAGTATAGCAAAACAACCCATGTAGAAAGAAAGTAGAGATGAGAGCACATAGTTAATTAAAAACTATAAGTCCTGCAAAACTCAGATTGCTAGATTTCCAAGCAGCTAACTTAGAACAAACTTTATTAATAAGAAACTGAAAATCTAGTGTTGATGGTTTTAATTTGAAACAAGTTAGTGCTAGGTATTTACACTTACATTCCATAATAAGCATACCAATGGTATCACTAAGGGTCCCTGAGGATTTTGTACAAGATTTCCATAACACCAACAAAGAGATAGGGGCTTAAGGGGGCACCATTGTCTAAGGCCTCTCTTGGGTTTAAAGCACCCAAAATGTGTGGCAGCATTAGAATCCTTATCTCTTAGAACCGACCGCAAGAATGAAAAATCCAACTTCTAAAGCCCTAAATTTTCTTTGTTGGAGAAGAATTCAGAGCCTTCTACCCATAAAAATAAAGAAGAGTTCAGAGGACTAGGACATGAGGAAGGCGTTAATGCAAATGAAGACTGGTTTGGACCTTTTCTTTGAGGGGCTTTCCCAGTGGGTGATAAATGAGTTATAGTACATTGAGTAGTGTAATATTCTAATCCAAAGGTATTCATTGGATTTGTCTTAGCCCTTAAATTAATTAGACTACAACACATGGCTAAATCTTATAACTCATTAGACACATATTGAGAGAGCCTCTCCAAGAATTAATTTATGCATAACTATATAACCACAAAATTAGGGGGCCCACAAGAGAAAATCTATAAATAAAAAAATTAGTGGTAGGACTCACATTGTGTCCCTTATAACCCCCCTAATTTCTACAGTCATGAAGCATCTCTGCTCCCAGGGGAGGTGATCCATACTCTAGTAACTGACTCTCACTACTTTTGATCCACCCAAGCAATGAAGTTTTCTAAAAGAAAAGTCAAGCCAAGAACCCACTTTTTTGACTATGATATTAGGATTTTCTTTTTTTGGGTAAGAATGATATTGGGATTCATTTGGGGTAATTAGAGTCATTGGCATGATCAAACCAGAATTGAATCAATCCAGTGAAATACGCCCAATCACTGACCCAAATTCTCCAATTCAAACCAGAATTGAAATTGTCCAAATCAATCCCTCAGTATTCAAGATGACACGAAGGGTTTAGAAGTGGAGAAGAAACGGAATCTCAAGTTTGCCCATTCCAATGCTTTTACCGGCTAATGATAGCCATTGATGCAGAAGAGTCCAAAATCATCCAACCCATGACCCGATTTGAGGTCAACATGTTAATATTAATTAGGGTGTTACTTCTCAAATCTTAAGAGGATTTTGCCCATTCCAATGCTTTTACCGGCTAATAATAGCCATTGATTGCAGAAGCGTCCAAAATCATCCACCCATGACCCAATTTGAGGTCAACACGTTAAAATTGACTCTCTTTGCCAGAGATTTTGGCTTGGTAATCCTCTTAAGGCTAAACACTATTCTTATTAGTTGGGATAAATGTGCTTCAAAAGAAAGGAAGACGTCAATATGGCACTTCTCAAATAGGGGTGGCGGCTTCTTAACGAGCTCAATAGTCTTTGGGCTTTGACCCTTAAGGGTAAATACTTTTCTAAGACATCCCTATTGAATCCCAAAGTGCGAAAGAAAATGGGTTCCTGGCCATAGTCCAGCATCTGTAGTATAATCCCTTTGCTTGAAGGAATGGTTCAAAGATCTATTAGAAATTAATGGAGATGATACCTCGTTCTGGTTTGATCCCTGGCTAGATGAGGGCACATCTATTGTGAACAAATATAAGGATGTCCCAGTTTGGGTACCAGAAACTACGGTTGCACAAATGATGAGAAACTTGGAGCTCAACAGAGTATTTCTCAACTTTTAATCTTAACTCTTCAGTCTTATCTAATTATTCACTAACTTCTTCTAATGATAGGTGGCTATCAAAAGTCTCTTCCAATGGCAAGTTCTCTGCTAAGTTGGCAGGGTGAGCATTGTAGAAACATAAATACCCAATCAGGTGCAATACCTTTACTTATTGGTGGAAATTTTTCTGGAAGCTACCTCTTCACCCGAAGTTTAAATATTTATTTTGGCGTCTATTGAATGCAAGATAGCTAGTTAAGTCCATTCTTGCCCGATGGTCGAAAATGGACCCTGTGTGTGAACTATGCGGAGATAAGGCAGAGACTCTATGTCATTGTTCTTATCTTGCTAATGGACCAAGAGGATCTAGATGGCAAGATCCTTAGGACTCAAAATTCAACACTTAACCCCTAGAGATTTGATACACCCACCTTTGTTATTTCTTTTCTAGCTAACACACTGTTGGACAAAGAAGCCTCTCGTTGGTTCTTTTACTGTTTTAGTATCACTTGTTATTTTTTATGGGTAGAAAGGAATAATGTGATGTTTGACAAACAAAAACCCAACCTGGTTAGAGTTATGAATAATATTTGTTTTTGGATAGCGGAGTTTCAATTGGAATCTTCAACTCTGCACCCACCCAAAGAATCGCACCAAACCTTTATTGATAATATTATTTTGGAACAACAAATACATTATGCTTCCAACGAATTATCGATGTCTCTCACTCACCAGTTTTATTTTGTGCAGGCGTAGCTCATGCATCTTTAAAGAAAGTAGGATGGAGTGCAGGGATAAGTGCAAAACGCAAGACTATTACGGTGGAGACAAGTTGTGTGAATGACAATGATAGATCGGTGCTACCCTTTTTACAATCACTTTGGGATTAGACCTAGCAAAGAAGGAAAATATTCTAATCACTCATATTTGGTGCAATGATGATAGAATCACATCCCTACTACCAAAGTCTCCAAAGGCAATGTGTGGCTGCTACAACATTTGACAAGCCTTCTTGATATAGTAGTTAAATTGAAAAACCTAGACGTTATTGCTTGCTTTACTTTTCAATCCCCCACTCTTTTAAAACTTTTTGTTAACCTGGCAACAAAGGAAGTAAGTAAGGCTAATGGATATGCTAAGACTAATCTAAGATCTATGATAGATATGATGTATAGATCTATGATAGATATGATGTATGGAACAAGCTCTAAGACAAAACGATGTAATCTTCATCATACTTAATATATTTCTTTTTCCTCGGATAAAAAAGAAGTTAGGGAAGCCAGGTCCAATTCAAACCACTCGCGCTGCGGGTTCCGACTTCCACCTTGTCCTCTCTTTCCTGTACATCTTCTCTATACAAATAGACAACAACCCCAAATTTGTACCTCAATCTTGATCTTCAATTAAAAAATGATCCAAATCCAAATCTAGAATCCACAAAAACAACAACCAGAAGCATCTATACAACTGAGTAAATCAGCAGCAGCACTGCCAATATGGCAGCACTTCAAGGATCAAGTTTCACAAGGTGTTCATCGTTGTTTTCAAAATCTTCTAAGCGATGTCTTAGCAGAAGGACTAAAGCAACACTCCAGGCCCCAAAACTCCAACCAAATAGAACTTTAGTTCCAAGGTTTCCTGCAAGGGACTTGATTGGGGAATTGAACTTGAGAACCAGCTGATTCAATGACAACCACAAGAGAATTTGATGAAAACACCTCAAATTCCAAGGTGACAGCAGAACTATATGCGGTAATGGAGGCAGCTGCAGGCAGAGCAGAGACGCACACAAGCGTTGGAGAGCAGCGGGATAACTGGAACCACCTCTTCCTCACATCTATTAATGCTGTCACCCTCACGGCTGCTACCATGGTTTGCGTGGCAGCCACCACTTTTGGCACAGGAGCACCTCTTCTAGCTCTCAACCTATCTTCTACTCTCTTACATTCAGCAGATACAGCCTTCCCAACTAGCTGAAGAGCAGAGAAATGCTGCGAAGCTGTTCAAGCAGTTCCAGAGGGAAATCCAATTCCAAACTACTCTTGCAATTAGATCTCCCACAAGAAGGGATGTGAAGGATGCAACGGACAAGGTCTTGGCTCTTGATAGGGCCAACCCTCTTCCCTTGCTTGGAGCAATGCCTGACAAGTTACCCGCGACAGTAGAGCCTGCAAATTGGTGGCCGCAACAACTAAAACAGAAAGAACTCGGTGATGCTAGTAATAGTAGAGATGGAATGCAAAGCTAGAAAAGGAAATGAGACAGATAGTTGAGGTGGCGAAGAGGAAGGACTCAGAAGAATATATGAGGCTGAGCAAGTTATTATTGAAAGTTAACAAGACACTAGCCATTTCTGGGCCTGTACTCATGGGCATTGCAGCAGTGGGGTCTGCTCTTGTAGGCAAAGACTATAGTCTCATATTATGAAGTCATTAGTTTGAGTCTTCTTAGGGTTAGAAGCGAAGTCCCACCATATATTTAAATAATTATATAAATTTGAAGTGAAGATGTAATTCAAGTGCACATAAAATAGATTTTTATCCAATAGAATGTATAAAAAAAAAAGAAAAAAGACAAAGAAGAAAAGGAAGGAAGATTCATGGGTAAAGCGGCTATCTCAACATAGCATTTTACTTCAGAATTTTTTTTTTTTTGGAATTTTTTCATTTTTTTTTAATAAAAAAGTCAACATGTAAAGAATTACTTGTGGGAAATGTAACAATATTTGTTTTATTATAGAAAAAAGGCATTAGAAAACTTTTCAGATATAAATTTTACAATTACAAAGTGAAATTTATCAATGAAAACTTTTTGTTAAAACTTTATGTTGAGACAAAAAAAATAATAATAATAAAAAAAAAAAAGCCCAAAGCCAAGCCAAAGTAACAAACTTTACTAGGTCATTAGCAAGAAGTTGGGGAAACACAATAAGAATTTACATTGATGCCCAAGGTAAAAATCTTAGTCTCTTAGGGCCTATTTGGTTACATGAATCCAGAGATTTCAAATCTCTGTTTTCATGAATCTGAGATTTATACCCATTTGGTTGTGAGAATCTCTGAATTCATAGAATCTAGAGATTCATCTTTTTACACTAAAAAAGTGAATCTATAGATTTATGGGTATGAGGTGAAATTCAAAAATTTCATTGTGACTATAATAGCGCTAAACATTTGCGAGTTCACAAAAATCATGTCTCTAGTGTGGTGGCTTTGGCTTCCTTTTGTGTGTTGGTGGAGAGAGATCAAGTCTAAAATGTTGTTTTTTAGTTGGACTGTTCGTAGCATTAATGGGAAATTTACACTCTTGAGATTGGAAAAACTCTGTAGGAAATTCAATCCTGAACTTCTCTTTCTTTGCGAACCTAAGTGTACAAACTTTAGCAACATCCATAAACGTTTCATGGGTGCTCTAAAAGGCTACGAGTCTGTGCATGAAGTTCCCAGTATCGGTTCTGGGGGTTTTCAGGGTGGTTTTTGGATCCTTTCTAACCGATGACAACCAACCCCCATTTTGTTTTCTTCAAATCACTTTTCCGGATTGCTAATTGAATCTGCTAATATTTAGTTTGCAATTATTTTCATCTATGCACCCCCTCAATACCCCTCCAGAAAGCAAGTGTGGATTGATCTTGCCATCCACCTCTCAACCATTTCTTTCCCATTTATCATTTGTGGGGATATAAATGAATTGATTTCGCCTGTTGACAAATTGGGAGGCACGTTCAAACCATCGCCAGCTCTTCCTTTTTTATGTAATCTCATTTCTGATTTTCATCTATCTGAAGTCGTTGGTGATGGTCCCACTTATACATGCTCAAACTACAAGCAACCACCCCATCTCACTAAAGAAGTAATCGACAAAGCTTTTCCTTGTCCAAACTTCCTTTCTTCTTTTCCCAATCTGAAACTCTCAAAATTAACTGCAATTGGTTCGGATCATTCACCTATTCTCATTAGCACTAACGGTGCTTTTTTCTCAGGAAGAAAACTCTTTCATTATCAATTGGCCTAGCAGGGACACCTTGACTTCTCTTCTGATGTTGGTAAGGCTTGGAGCGGATTGGAGGAGAGCTTTTTTTCTTCTAAACTCGCCTCACTTTCAAATTTTGGCTCTGTGCTTAACATTTGTGATAGGATTGAGATGGAATTGTTTGCTATTGAAAATTGCTCTGACCCTAATTGGAATCTCTATTTCCAAAAGAGAGATCCGTTGAGGTGGGTCTATGAGGCCCAGGAATCCTTTTGGTTCCAAAAGTCTCGACTCCAATATGTTTCGGATGGAGACAAGAATACTCGGTTTTATCATAATGCTTCTAAATTCCATCAGAAGAAGAGAAAAATTGAGTTTATTCTCCATGATAATCAGTTTATCCATGATCCCCGCAGTATTGCTAATTGTTTTGCTAAGTTTATGCAAGATCTTTATACCTCTAGTAATCCTGATATTCCTCCTCTTATTGACATACTCTTTCCCCTCATAAACTCGATTGTGAATAATACTTCTTTGACTTGTTGTCCTAGCTTGGAGGAACTTCATTCCTCTGTGTTCTCTATTGGGGCTTTTAAGGCCCCAGGCTTTGATGGTTTCCAAGCTTGCTTTTTTCAACATTTCTGGGAATTAGTTCAACCTGATATTGTACAGTTTGCGGCTAATTTTTTCAATAATTTTTGGTTACCACCTGGGACTAATCACACTTTGCTCTGTTTCATACCTAAAAAGGATAATGCCTGTCAGGTTTCTGATTTTAGACCCATGAGCTTGTGTAACGTCTCATACAAAATTATTGCTAAATTATTGGCTATGAGGCTAAAACCGTTCCTCCATGATATTATATCCCCACTGCAAAGTGCATTTGTGCCTGGTAGGCAAATTACTGACAATATTCTTATAGCTCAGGAAATTTTTCATTTCATTAAAAAAATCTCAGGCCAAACAGGGGTTTGTGGCTTTGAAACTTGATATGTCAAAGGCATATGATAGAGTGGAATGGAGTGTTCTGCTAAAAGTTTTAAAGTGTCTTGGTTTTGATTCCAAATTTTGTGACATGATTGATTGCCTTATTTCCTCTGCATCTTTCTCAGTAAAGCTTAATGGATCCCCCTACTCCTGGTTCTCTGCCTCTAGAGGTTTGAGATAGGGTTGCCCCCTGAGTCCTTATCTTTTCCTTCTCATCATGGAAATTTTGTCTTGACTCCTTGGAGCTTTCAAGTTGCTAAGACTACCCCTGAGATTACACATCTATTCTTTGCTGATGATATCTTTCTTTTTGTCCCGCTACTCCAATGATGTCCGTGTTATCAAAACTCGGCATCGGATATCTTTGGTGAGATCACTGGACAAATGATTAATCTCAACAAGAGTGAAGCCTTCTTTAGCCGGAACACCAGTGGTTCAACAAAGCAACAAATCTTGAACCTCTTAGGCATTAAGGAAATGGGTAAATCTACTACTTATTTGGGTAGTCCTCTGCTCCCCCGGAAAGGCTAAATCTTTTGTCTTTCCCCCATTCTCAACAAAGTTAAGGCTAAGCTGGCTGGTTGGAAAGCCCATTCCCTTTCCTTTGCAGGAGAACTGTTTTGATTCAATCTGTGGATGCAAGTTGTTCCTCTATATCACATGCAATATGTCATGTTCCCCAAACAAATCTGCAAATCTTTGGATTCGATCTCGCCGTAAGTTCTAGCTAGGAAAATCAAAGCCAAGGTAAGTCTCTTACACTCATCTCCCGGGATAAATGTTGTTCACCAAAGAGTATGGGGGGATTAGGGTTGAAAAAGCTAGAGATAATGAATAAAGCTTTGCTTCTCAAATAATGTTGGAGGCTCTTATCTGAACCCACTTCAATCTGGGCCAAATGTTTTAAAGCTAAGTATTTCAGCGACGCCACTATTTTTTATCCCAAGGTACAGCCTAAAGCTAGATCGCCCGCTTGGAATAGTCTAAGATCCGTATTTCCCTTGCTTCATAAATTTGTCATTAGAGATGTGGGAAATGGGAATGAGACATCATTTTGGTTTGACCCTTGGATTAAGGAATCATCCGAGACCTCGGTTGGTGAGTTCAATTTGCATTTTTCTTCTCGAAGGGTTATTGTACCCGGAGTTGTTAGGACTAGAGGGCGTTTTGCTTCTGAAATTTCTCTAACATTTTGCTC